>NC_056740.1:435213071-435260571 GCF_019279795.1 Protopterus annectens | reverse complement strand
TTCCATTTCACACTGAGCTAATCGAAGGAAGGATACTGAGCAAACTCGGGTCTATAATATATAACATTAAGCATCCTGTTTTTTTTGCTTTTTTTCTGAGTTATTTATAGCACTTAATATACTGCATACTTTTCTAGCTAGTTTCACTGTGTGTGAGGTATTAACTGGAAAATGTCCACTTTTATTAAGCATCTGTCTGGGTTGTTTGACTCTGATAACTTGTTTGCAATTAAAATTTTTTTCTAGAGGCTTTTCTATCTGTCTAAAACTTTCATTTAAAAGCTCACTGCTGCTTTTCTGCTGTGAGAAACATTTCTGCAGTTTGCTTCTAACTAAGTTGTGTGGATATTTATAACATTGTTCATATTCAGGCTTGTGTTTGGACCTAGTGTTTGTGGAGGCTGGTACTCTGAGCACATGTTCAAGGACATCTTGGTTTAGCCAAAGTCATTAGGCATTTCAGTTGGAGAGGATTATTTAACGTCATTGGTGACTGGGTCACCTGGACTACAGCTTAGAGTAAGCACCTCACTGATTTTTTTGAGCTTTTTTTTAAAGTTGCCTCAGGTTTCAACTTTCTGTTACCTAAGAAATTAAGTTTGTGGGTTTTTCTGCCATTTCACACTGAGCTAATCGAAGGAAGGACACTGAGCAAACTCGGATCTATAATATATAACATTAAGTATCCTGTTTTTTGGCTTATTTTTTCGAGTTATTTATAGCACTTTGTCGACTGCATACTTTTCTAGCTAGTTACGCTGTGTGTGAGGTATTAACTGGAAATTGTCCACTTTTATTAAGCATCTGTTTGGGTTGTTTGATTCTGATAACTTGTTTGCAGTCAAAAGCTTTCTCTAGGGGCTTGTTTATCTTTTTAAAACTTTTATTTAAAGCCTGAGTGCTGCTTTTCTGCTGTGAGAAACATTTCTGCAGTTTGGTTTTCCCTAAGTAGTTTGGATATTTGTAGCATTGTCCATATTCAGGCTTGTGTTTGGGCCAAGTGTTTGTGGAGGCTGTGTGTCTAAGCACATGTTCAAGGACATTTTGATTTAGCCAAAGCCGTTAGGCATTTCAGTGAGAGAGGATTGTTTAAGGTCATTGGGTGACTGGGTCACCTGGACTACAACTTAGAGTAAGCACCTCATTGGTTCTTTTGAGCTTTTTTTAAAGTTGTCTCACATTTCAACTTTCTGTTACCTAAGAAGTTAAGTTTGTGAGTGTTTCTGCCATTTCAAACTGAGCTAATCGAAGGAAGGACACTGAGCAAACTCGGATCTATAATATATAAAATTAAGTATCCTGTTTTTTTGCTTATTTTTTGAGTTATTTATAGCACTTTGTCTACTGCATACTTTTCTAGCTAGTTTCACTGTGTGTGAGGTATTAACTGGAAATTGTCCACTTTTATTAAGCATCTGTTTGGGTTGTTTGATTCTGATAACTTGTTTGCAGTCAAAAGCTTTCTCTAGGGGCTTGTTTATCTTTTAAAAACTTTTATTTAAAGGTTGAGTGCTGCTTTTCTGCTGTGAGAAACATTTCTGCAGTTTGGTTTTCCCTAAGTAGTTTGGATATTTGTAGCATTGTCCATATTCAGGCTTGTGTTTGGGCCTAGAGTTTGTGGAGGCTGTGCATCTGAGCACATGTTCAAGGACATCTTGGTTTAGCCAAAGCCATTAGGCATTTCAGTGAGAGAGGATTGTTTAAGGTCATTGGCTGACTGGGTCACCTGGACTACAGCTTAGAGTAAGCACCTCATTGGTTCTTTTGAGCTTTTTTTAAAGTTGTCTCACATTTCAACTTTCTCTTACCTAAGAAGTTAAGTTTGTGAGTGTTTCTGCCATTTCACACTGAGCTAATCGAAGGAAGGACACTGAGCAAACTCAGGTCTAGAATATAGAAAATTACGTATCCTGTTTTTTTGCTTATTTTTTTTGAGTTATTTATATCACTTTGTCTACTGCATACTTTTCTAGCTAGTTTCACTGAGTGTGAGGTATTAACTGGAAACTGTCCACTTTTATTAAGCATCTGTTTGGGTTGTTTGAATATGATAACTTGTTTGCAGTTAAAAGCCTTCTCTAGAGGATCCTTTATATGTTTAAAACTTTCATTTAAAGGCTCACTACTGCTTTTCTGCTGTGAGAAAGATTTCTGCAGTTTGATTCTACCCAAGTAGTGTGGATATTTGTACCATTGTCCATATTCAGGCTTCTGTTTGGGGCTAGTGTTTGTGGAGGCTGTGTGTCTAGGCACATTTTCAAGGACATCTTGGTTTAGCCAAAGCCATTAGGCATTTCAGTGAGAGAGGATTGTTTAAAGTCATTGGCTGACTGGGTCACCTGGACTACAGCTTAGAGTAAGCACCTCATTTGTTCTTTTGAGCTTTTTTAAAGTTGTCTCAGGTTTCAACTTTCTGTTACCTAAGAAGTTAAGTTTGTGAGCGTTTCTGCCATTTTACACTGAGCTAATCGAAGGAAGGACACTGTGCAAACTTGAATCTATAATATATAACATTAAGAATCCTGTTTTTTTGCTTATTTTTTCAAGTTATTTATAGCACTTTGTCGACTGCATACTTTTCTAGCTAATTATGCTGTGTGTGAGGTATTAACTGGAAATTGTCCACTTTTATTAAGCATCTGTTTGGGTTGTTTGATTCTGATAACTTGATTGCAGTCAAAAGCTTTCTCTAGGGGCTTGTTTATCTTTTTAAAACTTTTATTTAAAGGCTGAGTGCTGCTTTTCTGCTGTGAGAAACATTTCTGCAGTTTGGTTTTCCCTAAGTAGTTTGGATATTTGTAGCATTGTCCATATTCAGGCTTGTGTTTGGGCCAAGTCTTTGTGGAGGCTGTGTGTCTGAGCACATGTTCAAGGACATTTTGGTTTAGCCAAAGCGATTAGGCATTTCAGTGAGAGAGGATTGTTTAAGGTCATTGGGTGACTGGGTCACATGGACTACAGCTTAGAGTAAGCACCTCCTTGGTTCTTTTGAGCTTTTTTGAAAGTTGTCTCACATTTCAACTTTCTGTTACCTAAGAAGTTAAGTTTGTGAGTGTTTCTTCCATTTCACACTGATCTAATCGAAGGAAGGACACTGAGTAAACTCGGATCTATAATATATAAAATGAAGTATCCTGTTTTTTTGCTTATTTTTTCGAGTTATTTGTAGCAATTTGTCTACTGCATACTTTTCTAGCTAGTTTCACTGTGTGTGAGGTATTAACTGGAAATTGTCCACTTTTATTAAGAATCTGGGTTGTTTGATTCTGATAACTTGCTTGCAGTTACAAGCTTTCTCTAGGGGCTCCTTTATCTGTTTAAAACTTTCATTTAAAGGCTCACTGCTGCTTTTCTGCTGTGAGAAACATTTCTGCAGTTTGTTTCTACCTAAGTAATGTGGATATTTGTAGCATTGTCCATATTCAGGCTTGTGTTTGGGCCTAGAGTTTGTGGAGGTTGTGTCTGAACACATGTTCAAGGACATCTTGGTTTAGCAAAAGCCATTAGGCATTTCAGAGAGAGAGGATTGTTTAAGGTCATTGGCTGACTGGGTCACCTGGAACACAGCTTAGAGTAAGTACCTCATTGGTTCTTTTCAGCTTTTTTTTTAAGTTGTCTCCAGTTTCAACTTTCTGTTACCTAAGAAGTTAAGTTTGTGAGTGTTTCTGCCATTTTACACTGAGCTAATAGAAGGAAGGACACTGAGCAAACTCAGGTCTGTAATATATAACATTGAGTATCCTGTTTTTTTTTTGCTTTTTTCGATTTATTTATAACACTTTGTCTACTGCTTATATTTCTAGCCAGTTTCACTGTGTGTGAGGTATTAATTGGAAATTGTCCAATTTTATTAAGCATCTGTTTGGGTTGCTTGAATCTGATAACTTGTTTGCAGTCAAATGCTTTCTCTAGGGGCTTGTTTATCTGTATAAAACTTTTATTTAAAGGCTTAGTGCTGCTTTTCTGCTGTGAGAAACATTTCTGCAGTTTGGATTTCCCTAAGTAGTTTGGATATTTGTAGCATTGTCCATATTCAGGCTTGTGCTTGGGCCTAGGGTTTGTGGAGGCTGTGTTCAAGGACATTTTGGTTTAGCCAAAGCCATTAGGCATTTCAGTGAGAGAGGATTGTTTAAGGTCATTGGCTGACTGGGTCACCTGGACTACAGCTTAGAGTAAGCACCTCATTGGTTCTTTTGAGTTCTTTTTTAAAGTTGTCTCAGGTTTCAACTTTCTGTTACCTAAGAAGTTAAGTTTGTGAGTGTTTCTGCCATTTTACACTGAGCTAATCAAAGGAAGGACACTGAGCAAACTTGGATCTATAATATATAACATTAAGAATTCTGTTTTTTGCTTTTTTTTTCGAGTTATTTATAGCACTTTGTCTACTGCATACTTTTCTAGCTAGTTTCACTGTGTGTGAGGTATTAACTGGAAATTGTCCACTTTTGTTAAGCATCTGTTTGGGTTGTTTGATTCTGATAACTTAATTGCAGTTAAAAGTTTCTCTAGAGGCTTTTTATCTTTTAAAACTTTTATTTAAAGGCTCACTGCTGCTTTTCTGCTGTGAGAAACATTTCTGATGTTTGTTTTCCCTAAGTAGTTTGGATATTTGTAGCATTGTCCATATTCAGGCTTGTGTTTGTGCCTAGTGTTTGTGGAGGCTGTGTGTCTGAGCACATGTTCAAGGACATCTTGGTTTAGCCAAAGTCATTAGGCATTTCAGTGAGAGAGGATTGTTTAAGGTCATTGGCTGACTGGGTCACCTGGACTACAGATTAGAGTAAGCACCTCATTGGTTCTTTTGAGCTTTTTTTAAAGTTGTCTCAGGTTTCAACTTTCTGTTACCTAAGAAGTTAAGTTTGTGAGTGTTTCTGCCATTTCACACTGAGCTAATTGAAGGAAGGACACTGAACAAACTCGGATCTATAATATATAACATTAAGTATCCTGTTTTTTTTTGCTTATTTTGTCGAGTTATTTATAGCAATTTGTCTACTGCATACTTTTCTAGCTAGTTTCACTGTGTGTGAGGTATTAACTGGAAATTGTCCACTTTTATTAAGAATCTGGGTTGTTTGATTCTGATAACTTGCTTGCATTTACAAGCTTTCTCTAGGGGCTCCTTTATCTGTTTAAAACTTTAATTTAAAGGCTCACTGCTGCTTTTCTGCTGTGAGAAACATTTCTGCAGTTTGTTTCTACCTAAGTAATGTGGATATTTGTAGCATTGTCCACATTCAGGCTTGTGTTTGGGCCTAGTGTTTGTGGAGGTTGTGTGTCTGAACACATGTTCAAGGACATCTTGGTTTAGCAAAAGCCATTAGGCATTTCAGTGAGAGAGGATTGTTTAAGGTCATTGGCTGACTGGGTCACCTGGACTACAGCTTAGAGTAAGCACCTCATTGGTTCTTTTGAGTTCTTTTTTAAAGTTGTCTCAGGTTTCAACTTTCTGTTACCTAAGAAGTTAAGTTTGTGAGTGTTCCTGCCATTTTACACTGAGCTAATAGAAGGAAGGACAGTGTGCAAACTCAGGTCTGTAATATATAACATTGAGTATCGTGTTTTTTTGCTTTTTTCGAGTTATTTATAACACTTTGTCGACTGCTTACATTTCTAGCTAGTTTCACTGTGTGTGAGGTATTAATTGGAAATTGTCCAATTTTATTAAGCATCTGTTTGGGTTGCTTGAATCTGATAACTTGTTTGCAGTCAAATGCTTTCTCTAGGGGCTTGTTTATCTGTTTAAAACTTTTATTTAAAGGCTTAGTGCTGCTCTTCTGCTGTGAGAAACATTTCTGCAGTTTGGATTTCCCTAAGTAGTTTGGATATTTGTAGCATTGTCCATATTCAGGCTTGTGCTTGGGCCTAGGTTTTGTGGAGGCTGTGTTCAAGGACATTTTGGTTTAGCCAAAACAATTAGGCGTTTCAGTGAGAGAGGATTGTTTAAAGTCATTGGCTGACTGGGTCACCTGGACTACAGCTTAGAGTAAGCACCTCATTGGTTCTTTTGAGTTCTTTTTTAAAGTTGTCTCAGGTTTCAACTTTCTGTTACCTAAGAAGTTAAGTTTGTGAGTGTTTCTGCCATTTTACACTGAACTAATCAAAGGAAGGACACTGAGCAAACTTGGATCTATAATATATAACATTAAGAATCCTGTTTTTTGGCTTATTTTTTCAAGTTATTAATAGGACTTTGTCTACTGCGTACTTTTCTAGCTAGTTTCACTGTGCATGATGTATTTACTGAAATTGTCTACTTTTTTTAAGCATCTCTTTGGGTTGTTTGATTCTGATAACTTAATTACAGTTAAAAGCTTTCTCTAGAGGCTCCTTTATCTGTTTAAAACTTTTATTTAAAAGCTCACTGCTGCTTTTCTGCTGTGAGAAACATTTTTGATGTTTGTTTCTACCTAAGTAGAGTGTTTATTTGTATCATCGTTCATATTACGGCTTGTGTTTGTGCCTAGTGTTTGTGGAGGCGGTGTGTCTGAGCACATGTTCAAGGACATCTTGGTTTAGCGAAAGCCATTAGGCATTTCAGTGAGAGAGGATTGTTTAAGGTAATTGGCTGACTGGGTCACCTGAACTACAGATTAGAGTAAGCACCTCATTGGTTCTTTTGAGCTTTTTTTTAAAGTTGTCTCAGGTTTCAACTTTCTGTTAACTAAGAAGTTAAGTTTGTGAGTGTTTCTGCCATTTCACACTGAGCTAATTGAAGGAAGGACACTGAACAAACTCGGATCTATAATATATAACATTAAGTATCCTGTTTTTTTGCTTATTTTTTCGAGTTATTTATAGCACTTTGTCTACTGCATACTTTTCTAGCTGGTTTCCCTTTGTGTGAGGTATTAACTGGAAACTTTCCACTTTTTTTAAGCATCCAGGTTGTTTGATTCTGATAACTTGCTTGCAGTTAAACGCTTTCTATAGAGGCTCCTTTATCTGTTTAAAACTTTGATTTAAAGGGTCACTGCTGCTTTTCTGCTGTGAAAAACATTTCTGCAGTTTGTCTCTACCTTAGTAATGTTGATATTTGTAGCATTGTCCATATTCAAGCTTGTGTTTGGGCCTAGTGTTTGTGGAGGCTGAGTGTCTGAGCACATGTCCAAGGACATCTTGGTTTAGCCAAAGGTATTAGGCATTTCAGTAAGAGAGGATTGTTTAAGGTCATTGGCTGACTGAGTCACCTGGACTACAGTTTAGAGTAAGCACCTCATTGGTTCTTTTGAGCTTTTTTTAAAGTGGTCTCAGGTTTCAACTTTCTGTTACATAAGAAGTTAAGTTTGTGAGTGTTTCTGCCATTTCACACTGAGCTAATCGAAGGAAGGACACTGAGCAAACTCGGGTCTATAATATATAACATTAAGCATCCTGTTCTTTTGCTTTTTTTCGAGTTATTTATAGCACTTAATCTACTGCATACTTTTCTAGCTAGTTTCACTGTGTGTGAGGTATTAACTGGAAAATGTCCACTTTTATTAAGCATCTGTTTGGGTTGTTTGATTCTGATAACTTGTTTGCAGTTAAAAGTTTTCTCTAGAGGCTTTTCTATCTTTTTAAAACTTTCCTTTAAAGGCTCACTGCTGCTTTTCTGCTGTGAGAAACATTTCTGTAGTTTGCTTGTAACTAAGTTGTGTGGATATTTGTAACGTTCATATTCAGGCTTGTGTTTGGACCTAGTGTTTGTGGAGGCTGGTACTCTGAGCACATGTTCAAGGACATCTTGGTTTAGCCAAAGTCATTAGGCATTTCAGTTGGAGAGGATTATTTAACGTCATTGGTGACTGGGTCACCTGGACTACAGCTTAGAGTAAGCACCTCACTGATTTTTTTGAGCTTTTTTTTAAAGTTGTCTCAGGTTTCAACTTTCTGTTACCTAAGAAATTAAGTTTGTGGGTTTTTCTGCCATTTCACACTGAGCTAATCAAAGGAAGGACACTGAGCAAACTCGGATCTATAATATATAACATTAAGTATCCTGTTTTTTGGCTTATTTTTTCGAGTTATTTTTAGCACTTTGTCGACTGCATACTTTTCTAGCTAGTTACGCTGTGTGTGATGTATTAACTGGAAATTGTCCACTTTTATTAAGCATCTGTTTGGGTTGTTTGAGTCTGATAACTTGTTTGCAGTTACAAGCTTTCTCTAGGGGCTCCTTTATCTGTTTAAAACTTTAATTTAAAGGCTCACTGCTGCTTTTCTGCTGTGAGAAACATTTCTGCAGTTTGTTTCTACCTAAGTAATGTGGATATTTGTAGCATTGTCCTTATTCAAGCTTGTGTTTGGGCCTAGTGTTTGTGGAGGTTGTGTGTCTGAACACATGTTCAAGGACATCTTGGTTTAGCAAAAGCCATTAGGCATTTCAGTGAGAGAGGATTGTTTAAGGTCATTGGCTGACTGGGTCACCTGGACTACAGCTTAGAGTAAGCACCTCATTGGTTCTTTTGAGTTCTTTTTTAAAGTTGTCTCAGGTTTCAACTTTCTGTTACCTAAGAAGTTAAGTTTGTGAGTGTTTCTGCCATTTTACACTGAGCTAATAGAAGGAAGGACACTGTGCAAACTCAGGTCTGTAATATATAACATTGAGTATCCTGTTTTTTTTTTGCTTTTTTCGAGTTATTTATAACACTTTGTCTACTGCTTACATTTCTAGCTAGTTTCACTGTGTGTGAGGTATTAATTGGAAATTGTCCAATTTTATTAAGCATTAGTTTGGGTTGCTTGAATCAGATAACTTGTTTGCAGTCAAACGCTTTCTCTAGGGGCTTGTTTATCTGTTTAAATCTTTTATTTAAAGGCTTAGTGCTGCTTTTCTCCTGTGAGAAACATTTCTGCAGTTTGGATTTCCCTAAGTAGTTTGGATATTTGTAGCATTGTCCATATTCAGGCTTATGTTTGGGCCTAGGATTTGTGGAGGCTGTGTTCAAGGACATTTTGGTTTAGCCAAAGCCATTAGGCATTTCAGTGAGAGAGTATTGTTTAAGGTCATTGGCTGACTGGGTCACCTGGACTACAACTTAGAGTAAGCACCTCATTGGTTCTTTTGAGTTCTTTTTTAAAGTTGTCTCAGGTTTCAACTTTCTGTTACCTAAGAAGTTAAGTTTGTGAGTGTTTCTGCCATTTCACACTGAACTAATCGAAGGAAGGACACTGACCAAACTCGGATCTATAATATATAACATTAAGAATCCTGCTTTTTGCTTATTTTTTCAAGTTATTTATAGGACTTTGTCTACTGCATACTTTTCTAGCTAGTTTCACTGTGCATGATGTATTTACTGGAAATTGTCCACTTTTTTTAAGCATCTCTTTGGGTTGTTTGATTCTGATAACTTGTTTACAGTTAAAAGCATTCTTTAGAGGCTCCTTTATCTGTTTAAAACTTTTATTTAAAAGCTCACTGCTGCTTTTCTGCTGTGAGAAACATTTATGCTGTTTGTTTCTACCTAAGTAGAGTGTTTATTTGTAGCATTGTTCATATTACGGCTTGTGTTTGTGCCTAGTGTTTGTGGAGGCTGTGTGTCTGAGCACATGTTCAAGGACATCTTGGTTTAGCCAAAGCCATTAGGCATTTCAGTGAGAGAGGATTGTTTAAGGTAACTGGCTGACTGGGTCACCTGAACTACAGATTAGAGTAAGCACCTCATTGGTTCTTTTGAGCTTTTTTTAAAGTTGTCTCAGGTTTCAACTTTCTTTTAACTAAGAAATTAAGTTTGTGAGTGTTTCTACCATTTCACACTGAGCTAATCGAAGGAAGGACACTGAGCAAACTCGGATCTATAATATTTAACATTAAGTATCCTGTTTTTTTGCTTATTTTTTCGAGTTATTTATAGCACTTTGTCTACTGCATACTTTTCTAGCTAGTTTCTCTTTGTGTGAGGTATTAACTGGAAACTTTCCACTTTTATTAAGCATCTGGGTTATTTGATTCTGATAACTTGCTTGCAGTTAAAAGCTTTCTATAGAGGCTCCTTTATCTGTTTAAAACTTTGATTTAAAGGGTCACTGCTGCTTTTCTGCTGTGAAAAACATTTCTGCAGTTTGTCTCTACCTTAGTAATGTTGATATTTGTAGCATTGTCCATATTCAGGCTTGTGTTTGGGCCTAGTGTTTGTGGAGGCTGAATGTCTGAGCACATGTCATAAGGAATCCACTCCAACCCCCTAAGGTCTCCAACCTAGAACTGATTGCCCTAAAGTTATGCTTAAACAGTCAAAAAAGCATTAACCTTGTAGTAATCTATATACCACCAGGAAAGAACTTAGAAAACCTAGAGCAAACCCTCAGCTGGTTAGCCACTAATTTCCCTCAAGAAACCATAATACTAGGAGACTTCAACATTGACTGGTCCCTCTACTCCAAACACATAAATCCCCACCCTATCAACCTACATGGGTTCTCCCAAAATATTCTATCTCCCACTAGAATAGGAAACACTCAACAAAAAGAGATTATTATTGACTGGATTCTTACCAACAAGGGTAAAAACAACTATACCACCGGGACCCTTCCCAACGACCTTAGTGACCACCTTATTACTTATATCAGAAAACTCAAATGCCCACCTACTAACCTCCCCCCAACCAGACTAATTAGAAACAACAAGAAATTTGTCCCTAACCAATTTCTTGCAGAACTCAAATCTTGTAATTGGTCCATCCTAAAAACTTTATCGCTAGAAGAGAGTGTGTCTTATTTTAACGACACTTTCCTTAAGATACTTGACTCCCATGCCCCAAAGCGACTTACCAGAACCAAGGTACGAATTGCACCTTGGTTAACAGGAGAAACCAAAACTAAAATTAAACTTCGGGACCAAGCCTGGAACAAATGGAGAGCTACCAAAACTCCCCTAGATCGCATTAAGTTTCAACAGCTTAGAAACTCAACTAAAACTGCCATTACTACAGATAAAAAACAATATTTCTGTCACCTCCAGGATAAACATCAGCATAACCCAAAGAAATTTTGGGCTGGATTCAATAATCTCCTCCATCCTGGCAAATCCACCACCCCCACCCCTGAGAAACTCATTGGGAAACATCCAGAAGTAATAGCCAACACCTTTAACTCTTTTTTTACCGAGACTATTCAGTCACTAGCCAGTCAACTTTCCTCTACCCCCCCACCAGCAACCCTAACTAATGACCAAGACCACCCCTCCTTTAACTTACAGCCAATATCCACCTCCTATATACGTACCCTTCTGAAAAAGCTCAAACCAACCACCCTGGCGGCGGACCAACTCCCTGCAGACTACTTACAAATCGCATCAGATGCCATAGCATATCCCATATCAATCTTGATTAACAGAACCATAGCTGAAGCTACCATTCCCTCTATTTGGAAAATCTCCTATATCATCCCTCTTCACAAAGGGGGGACCTCTACAGACACATCTAACTACAGACCCATTGCTATACTGTCTCCACTAGCCAAAATTATGGAACGGTGTGTTCACAAACAGCTCATAAACTACCTCACCCTAAATAGTCTATTGTCCCACACCCAGCATGGTTTTCGCCCCCATCATAGCACAACCACTGCCCTTCTCTCTTTTGTGGACTCACTCAACAGCAACCGTAACAACAAATTAATATCCTCCGCTCTTTCTTGACTTATCAAAAGCCTTCGATATGGTCAATCACCAACTCCTGCTCCACACCTTGAAAACCCTACATCTTAGTAACCTCGCTATCAGCTGGTTCAATGCTTACCTCACTGGTAGAAAACAAGCCGTCCAATGGCAAAACAAGCTATCCGACCTACTCCCAAATAACATCGGTGTTCCCCAGGGCTCTATACTTGGTCCCCTTCTCTTCTCTGTTTTTATAAATGATCTTCACTCAGTCATCCCTAAAACCTTTTGCATTCAATATGCAGACGACTCCACCCTGATCTGCTCAGACATCTCCCTCACCAAACTCCAAGCTTCAACCCAGCAGTGCTTTACTATAGTCGAAAAATGGTTCTCAGATTTAAAACTTTTACTAAATCCTACTAAAACCAAGTTACTGCTATTTTTTCCCTCTGTATCTACCGGCCAAGGTAAAGAACCTCCAAACGCCAATAACCCTACTTTCCACGTGATTTCTACCAATGGAACCATCATAGAGCCTGTCTCCCACACCAAACTACTTGGTGTGACCATCGACCACAAGCTCAAATTTGACAAACACATCAGCTTAACCATTAACTCTGTCAATAAGAAACTAGGCTCCATGTATAGAATAAATAACTTCCTAACCCCACACACCAAACTAACTATAGCTCGCACCCATCTCCTTTCAACCCTCCTATATGCCTCCCCAATATTTTCGTTCCTCAACAAGAGTGAGCTAAATAAATTTTCTACAGCTTATAACCATATAGCCAGATTCATAACAGGGACACCTTATCAAACCCACCACTGCCTAAATCTAAAGGCACTTGAATGGTTAGAACTGCCCAACATTCTCAAAATCAACCAACTCACTGAGGCATTTAAGATAATTAACCAACCAGACAACACCCCCTCACTGAATAAAATAGTTACCCCCTACTCCAACCTAACCTGCCTCAGATCTTCTAAAACTGTCCAGGTACAAACCGTCAAATCTAACAACTCTGGAGGTGATGCTCTCTACGCCAACTCCATTGGTAGGCTATGGAACTCCCTCCCAACCAGCCTAAGAATTATTACCTCACTCAACCAATTCAAAAAAACACCTCAAAGAATTCCTCAAGTCACACTGGCTGTGCCCCTGTACCAAACCTGACTAACAAAAAGTCCGGGCCTGTACCACCCCAGAATTCAACCACTTCCCTCTAGGTCGTACAATTGAAACATAGGTTCATAGGTTTATACTAGGCTATCTGCCCTAAGGCATTTATAAGCCTAGCCCAAATTTTTGTGGCTTACGCCACCCCTTATATGAAAAAATACTGTGCCCATTAGTTTGTTGTGCCTCTGTCCAGCAGTGACACAGAGATGATTCCCGGGGTAAACCTACGATCTCCCATCCACAGGTCTAGATTTCTCTTGAACAGAGTCAGCGAGGTGCTCTGCCTCACATGGACCGGGATTTTATTCCACAGCATAGGGAGTCTCTGAGTGATAAATCTATCCCTCCAGCAAGTCCTATTTATATCCGTGCTAAGGTTTAAGTCGCTTGCTCTAGTGGTTTTGGTGGATTTGGATTTTTTGAGGTGGAGCATGTCCATTAATTCCGGGTTGGACATGGCCTTGTATGTCAGGCACATGTCACCTCTGAGCAGACGGTATGCGACTGAATAGAGCTGGAGTTTCTTCAATCTGGCAGCATATGACAGATTTTGGAGTCCCTTTATCCTTTTGGTGAGGAACGTTTGCGGTCTCTCCAATTGTTGCAGATGTCGGGTGAGATACATCCCGAATGGGGCATTGTACTCGATCATTGGTCTGATAAGTGAAGAGTACAGGGGAACAATGACCTCACTAGATCAGGATGTGAATCCCTTCATGATCAGGTGGGCAATGTAGGTCTTTCTAACCACTTTAGCAACGTGAGTGTCAAAAGAAAGGCCACTGTCAACCTGGGTCCCCAGGTCCCTGATAACCTCTTCTGTGCTTAGTGGATTGCCACCTATATGGTAGCTTGGGGTTACCTTGTTTTTCCCGAAGGGTATGACTATACATTTTTTGGCGTTTAACTTCAGGCCATGGCTCTGGCACCAGCTATCTGTTTCCGTGAGTCCCTTCTGAAGGATATCCGTGTCCGATGCACTTTCCACTATGGCGCCCAGTTTGCAGTCGACTGCAAACTTTGTCAGGCAAAGACCTCCCATGTTGGCCTGGACTTCTGAGAAGTAGATGCCAAACAATAGGGGCCAAGGACCGAGCCCTGTGGGACACCACTTGTGACCGGCTTGGAGTCTGACATAGCGCCAGCAACTCTAACACTGTGGGTTCTGTCCTTAAGCCAGTTTGCAACCCATCTTGTGACATATGGGTTTACATTTAAGCTGGTAAGTTTTTCTACAATACCCGAGTGGGGTATTGTGTCGAAAGCCTTTGCAAGGTCAAGGTAGGCTGTATGGACTGCCTTTCCCTCATCACTGGCCTTGGTGACTGTTTCGAAGAAGTCGACCAAGTTCAAAAGGCATGATCTTCCCTTGACAAAGCCAAACTGGGTCGGGTCCAATGTCTGCAAGTCCCTATATCTTTGTTTATGAGCTCCATTATGATCCTCTCCATAGGTTTGCAGACTAGACTTGTTAAGCTTATGGGGTGGTAATTACCAGGGTCCGTAGAGGCGCCGCCTTTGTGGAGTGGGACCACAGTTGCCATACGCCACTCCTTGGGCACGTATCCTGTGGTAAGGCTGAGATTAAACAGCTGTCTTATGTGCGGGTTTAGTTCCTCATTTAGCTCGTGTAGCACACAGCCGGGGACACCATCCGGTCCCATTGATGCTGTGTTTTTAGCTTTAGAGAGAGCAGCTTTCACCTGCGCATTTGAGATGTCCGGGAGGCTACACTCGGCTGGGATAGTTATCTCTCCTTTAGGGGAGAGGGTGAAGTTTGCACTGAACCTGTCTGCCAGTATGTTGGCAATGTCTGTGGGTTCAGTGATTTTTGTATCATTTTGGACTAATTCTGAGCATATCTGGGAGTTTCCACCCAGGTTCCTAACATAGCTGAAAAAGGCCTTATGATTGTCCTTTGAATCCATGGCAATTTTTCTCTCAAAACTGGCCTTAGTTGATTTTATGAGTGCTCGTATTTTTTTACTAATAATGATCAGGGGTGACTTCCCTTTTATGGATTTTGTTCTATCATGTAATAGCTTTCTCCTCTTATTGTAAAGTTTGTTAATGGATGGGGTCCACCAGACTGGACGCTTGCCCTTTGTGGAAAGAGTCTTGGTTTTATTTGGGATTGCCTGATCCATGCAGTCCTGGAGGTGTTCATAGAAGGCATTTGTAAGGGCTTCCAGCTTGGGTTGTGGTTTCCACTGGCTCAGGGGCCTTGAAGGATACCACACCAGTCTTGAGTAGTGTGAAGTTTGCTTTAGAGAAGTTCTTCACTATGGTCTTTTTGTTTGGGGTGGGGCGGATGTGGATTTCCAGTGAGATTAGTTTATGATCAGATCTCACCAATGAGGGATATACTTCGTGTGGAGCATTTTGTCCCCATGTTTGTGACAATGAGATCTAGTATATTTTCTCCTCGTGGGAACAGTGACTAGCTGTTCCATGGCATTTGAATTTATGAACTCCAGGAACGGTTGGGCTAGAAAGTTAGGGCTTGAGTAATGTTCCCAGTCTATATTCGGGTAGTTGAAGTCACCCAATATGATGGTGTTTGGAGATACATTTATACCCTCCAGTGTCTTCAGGAAGGCTGTGTGGGGTTCCTGAGTTTGAGAGGGTGGCCTGTAGCATGCTACAATTTGTAGAGCAGTTTTGCCTATGGTTAGTTGCACCTGGATGGTTTCAAGCTTCGATGCGTTGTTACCAACCTGGAGGTGTGGGTATCCTTTATGAATATGGATACACCCTCCTTTTGTGGTGTGGTCCGGGTTTTGGGGCCGGAATGCATGATATGAGGTAAAACCTAATAGTGCCGGGTGCTCTCAGGAGCCTTGAACCAGGTTTCAGTTACAGCACAGACATCGATGTCCTCCATACTGAGAAGGGCCTCGAGTGCATGCATTTTGAGATTTAGACTTCTGGCATTGAGCAGCATTACCCTCAGTTTCTTCCCATTTTTGTTTTCTAGGGTGGTAGGTTTAGAATTTGAGCCTTGCCTAAAAAGGCACTATGGGGGTGGCAAGAGCCTTAGCCAATATCCGAATCCCAGGGTGACAGGTGCAAGCCGCCCTTTAAGCAGCGTGGCTTGTCAAGCATGTCATCCCAGGCAGACAGACACTGGATTCCCTTTGAATGACACCAGACATTAAGCCAATTGTTAAAGCTGATCATCTTGTCTCTATATTGTGGCATCATTCTTGGTGAAGGAAGGATACTGCTCAGGGTTAGGGTCATACCTGCCTGGGCTACATAATCAGAGAGCTCCTCTATGTCTCTTTTCATGTAGTCCAGGGAGGTACGCCTCAGGTCCTTCACACCAGCATGGACAATGACTGTGTCATATTTGTACTTGCCGTGGAGTGACCCGAGTGCTTGTGTTATGTGGCGGATTCTAGCGCCCAATAGGCAGCTTACTGTGACCCTCTCCTTGTTCAGCCTGGTGAGTGGGACGGCAGTGTGTCTGACTATGGAGTCACCTATGACAAGTATGTTTGGTGTTGTATTTGGCCTTAAGGGCTGTGACTGCTTTGCACACTGCTTTTGTGGTTTATGTGTTGCTTGTGGGGTGTCTTGAGGTAGCAGTTGTTTGGGTGTCTGCTTTGGAGGCCTCTGCTGTTTAGGTAAATTTTACTCAGAGCCTCGAGTATGTCTTTGTGTGTTTATGTGTTTGATTCAGTGGAGTGGTAGCATTATGTGAGGCTGGTTTTGTGGTGTGTGTAGTTGCCTTCTCCTCCTGTCTGGTCTTGCCAGTCCTGAGTTGAGAGAGCTCAGCCTCCAGTTTGGCTAAATAGCTGCATCTCTCGCAAGTATTTGTGTTATGTGGGAGGAGGAGAGGGTTGTCTGTGTACATGAGGCAGTTATAACATTGCTTCAAGATTCCCAAATTCACCAGCTGGACCGGAGAGGAGATTGACAACTGACCTTTGGACATGCTAGAATAATATTGGGAAATCCTTAATTGAAAACAAGGGCCAGTGGGGAGTGAGGGTGTAGTGCTTTTAATTTTTAGTGCTGACTTATATAATTGCTTTAGTGAGCAAGTGCCAGGTAACTTGAGTGCAATGTGTTACAAGTAACTAAATGCAAAAACGACAAACAGTAACTTTCTTTCAAGTGAAACAAGGAAATAAGTACAGTAAGCAATGCAGATATCACTAGTGATCCACAGAAGCGCTGAGAAGTTGCGTATTAGGTGGAATTAGCTTCCAGGGAAATAACAAGCAAACAAACAACAAGCATATAAACAAAGCTAGATTCAGCAGGCCTGGATCTAGTCTATGCTAGAGCAAACAAGGTGTACCAATTTCAGTAAGATACAGTTCAAATATTCAGGCACTATAAACCTTTAACCAGAAATTCCCAGCTCAGAAGGGCAGAGTCCAGCCTCTTCTCCCACAAGAGTGCAGACCACGAACCTTCTTAATGTAAAATAACTGGCCTGAAGCCCAAGTGCCTAAACCAGAACTAATACACTTGGACACTGGGCTCTCAATCAGCAGTTCCCAACTTAGAAGGATGAAAGCTACCTGTCCTGCCACCACAGTGCTTGCCACAAAACATCCTAATGTAAAACAACTGGTCTGAAGCCCAAGTGCTTAATCCAAAAGACTTGAATGATAGCTACACTTTAATCAAGTTACAACCAAGCAGTAATAAATACCATTGAATACTTTAGAGAATGTCTGGATTAGTGCTCAAGTTACACAAACAAAGCTAGATCCAGCAGGCCCGAATCCAGTCTATGCCACAGCAAACAAGGCGCACCAACTTCAGTAAGAAACAGTTCAGATATGCATGCACTATAAGCCTTTAACCAGAAATTCCCAGCTCAGAAGGCAGAGTCCAGCCTCTCCTCCCACAAGAGTGCAGACCACGAACCCTCTTAATGTAAAATAACTGGCTTGAAAGCCCAAGTGCTTAAACCAGAATTAATACACTTTTAGAATAACAGACACTGAGCCCTCAATCAGCAGTTCTCAACCTAGAAGGATGTAAGCTACCTGTTCTGCCACAACAGTGCAGACCACAAACCCTCTCAGTGCAAAACAACTAACTGGTCCGAAGCCCAAGTGTTTAAACCAAAAGGCTTAGAATGAGTTACACCAAGCAGTAATAAATACAATAGAGTATTTTTAAGATGATGCAAAAGTAAAACGAAGTAGGTAGAAACACAAGTACAGTAAAAGCAGATTAAATTTTTTTTTTTTTTTTCTGAACAAGTGCTGAGATCAAATAAACAGATTTGAGTGCTGAAACTAGAAAACTGGCTAGTTATAAGAAAATAAAACAAGCTAGAAGGCTTCCCTCAAACACAGAAGGGCTTGGGGGCTCAGAAGCCTACAAATAGTCTATACCACTTAACAAGAAAGGCAGGAAATAAGCTTAATTTTTTTTCTATTTCCCAGATGCTCTCTTTGTACACAGTAGGAGTGCCTGAAATCAGAATATGATCTCACTGCACTCAGTTGAGTGAGCAAATGAGATGGGCCCAGAGGCAGGCTGAGGGGCGGGCAGTTTCAATGCCACTAAGATTAACACCAAAACAAAAACAGGGCGGGTGGGTGGGAATAACTGAAGAGCAGAATAACTTCAGTTAAATATTCCTTCAACACTCCTTCATACACAGTTTAAATAAAATTAAATACTGTATTTTTTTTTTTTAAAAAGTGCAGATAAAGGTACTTAAATTCTCTTATACGTCCAGTTGAATATAACCAAGTTCTTAGCTGGCCAAAGCTGAGGTTTTAAAGCAGGAATTATTTCACATGCACCAGTTAAATATGCAAGGACAGGAAATCAAAGAATGTGGCTACCCCCACACCTGTAATTACTAGCAAATAACAAAATTCAGCCAACACTAGCTTCAGTTCAAGTTACTGAAGAGCAGAATAACTTCAGTTAAATATTCCTTCAACACTCCTTCATACACAGTTTAAATCAAATTAAATACTGTATTTTTTTTAAAAGTGCAGATAAAGGTACTTAAATTCTCTTATACGTCCAGTTGAATATAACCAAGTTCTTAGCTGGCCAAAGCTGAGGTTTTAAAGCAGGAATTATTTCACATGCACCAGTTAAATATGCAAGGACAGGAAATCAAAGAATGTGGCTACCCCCACACCTGTAATTACTAGCAAATAACAAAATTCAGCCAACACTAGCTTCAGTTCAAGTTACTGAAGAGCAGAATAACTTCAGTTAAATATTCCTTCAACACTCCTTCATACACAGTTTAAATACAATTAAATACTGTATTTTTTTTTTTAAAAAGTGCAGATAAAGGTACTTAAATTCTCTTATACGTCCAGTTGAATATAACCAAGTTCATAGCTGGCCAAAGCTGAGGTTTTAAAGCAGGAATTATTTCACATGCACCAGTTAAATATGCAAGGACAGGAAATCAAAGAATGTGGCTACCCCCACACCTGTAATTACTAGCAAATAACAAAATTCAGCCAACACTAGCTTCAGTTCAAGTTACTGAAGAGCAGAATAACTTCAGTTAAATATTCCTTCAACACTCCTTCATACACAGTTTAAATCAAATTAAATACTGTATTTTTTTTTTTAAAAAGTGCAGATAAAGGTACTTAAATTCTCTTATACGTCCAGTTGAATATAACCAAGTTCTTAGCTGGCCAAAGCTGAGGTTTTAAAGCAGGAATTATTTCACATGCACCAGTTAAATATGCAAGGACAGGAAATCAAAGAATGTGGCTACCCCACACCTGTAATTACTAGCAAATAACAAAATTCAGCCAACACTAGCTTCAGTTCAAGTTACTGAAGAGCAGAATAACTTCAGTTAAATATTCCTTCAACACTCCTTCATACACAGTTTAAATCAAATTAAATACTGTATTTTTTTTAAAAAAGTGCAGATAAAGGTACTTAAATTCTCTTATACGTCCAGTTGAATATAACCAAGTTCTTAGCTGGCCAAAGCTGAGGTTTTAAAGCAGGAATTATTTCACATGCACCAGTTAAATATGCAAGGACAGGAAATCAAAGAATGTGGCTACCCCACACCTGTAATTACTAGCAAATAACAAAATTCAGCCAACACTAGCTTCAGTTCAAGTTACTGAAGAGCAGAATAACTTCAGTTAAATATTCCTTCAACACTCCTTCATACACAGTTTAAATCAAATTAAATACTGTATTTTTTTAAAAAAAGTGCAGATAAAGGTACTTAAATTCTCTTATACGTCCAGTTGAATATAACCAAGTTCTTAGCTGGCCAAGCTGAGGTTTTAAAGCAGGAATTATTTCACATGCACCAGTTAAATATGCAAGGACAGGAAATCAAAGAATGTGGCTACCCCCACACCTGTAATTACTAGCAAATAACAAAATTCAGCCAACACTAGCTTCAGTTCAAGTTACTGAAGAGCAGAATAACTTCAGTTAAATATTCCTTCAACACTCCATACACAGTTTAAATCAAATTAAATACTGTATTTTTTTTTAAAAAAAGTGCAGATAAAGGTACTTAAATTCTCTTATACGTCCAGTTGAATATAACCAAGTTCTTAGCTGGCCAAAGCTGAGGTTTTAAAGCAGGAATTATTTCACATGCACCAGTTAAATATGCAAGGACAGGAAATCAAAGAATGTGGCTACCCCCACACCTGTAATTACTAGCAAATAACAAAATTCAGCCAACACTAGCTTCAGTTCAAGTTACTGAAGAGCAGAATAACTTCAGTTAAATATTCCTTCAACACTCCTTCATACACAGTTTAAATCAAATTAAATACTGTATTTTTTTAAAAAAAGTGCAGATAAAGGTACTTAAATTCTCTTATACGTCCAGTTGAATATAACCAAGTTCTTAGCTGGCCAAAGCTGAGGTTTTAAAGCAGGAATTATTTCACATGCACCAGTTAAATATGCAAGGACAGGAAATCAAAGAATGTGGCTACCCCACACCTGTAATTACTAGCAAATAACAAAATTCAGCCAACACTAGCTTCAGTTCAAGTTACTGAAGAGCAGAATAACTTCAGTTAAATACTCCTTCAACACTCCTTCATACACAGTTTAAATCAAATTAAATACTGTATTTTTTTTAAAAAAAAGTGCAGATAAAGGTACTTAAATTCTCTTATACGTCCAGTTGAATATAACCAAGTTCTTAGCTGGCCAAAGCTGAGGTTTTAAAGCAGGAATTATTTCACATGCACCAATTAAATATGCAAGGACAGGAAATCAAAGAATGTGGCTACCCCCACACCTGTAATTACTAGCAAATAACAAAATTCAGCCAACACTAGCTTCAGTTCAAGTTACTGAAGAGCAGAATAACTTCAGTTAAATATTCCTTCAACACTCCTTCATACA
This sequence comes from Protopterus annectens, assembly GCF_019279795.1. Classification (NCBI taxonomy): domain Eukaryota; kingdom Metazoa; phylum Chordata; order Ceratodontiformes; family Protopteridae; genus Protopterus; species Protopterus annectens. Next base: position 435,239,449 of record NC_056740.1, on the reverse strand, counting down.
CAGTTTAAATCAAATTAAATACTGTATTTTTTTTAAAAAAAGTGCAGATAAAGGTACTTAAATTCTCTTATACGTCCAGTTGAATATAACCAAGTTCTTAGCTGGCCAAAGCTGAGGTTTTAAAGCAGGAATTATTTCACATGCACCAGTTAAATATGCAAGGACAGGAAATCAAAGAATGTGGCTACCCCCACACCTGTAATTACTAGCAAATAACAAAATTCAGCCAACACTAGCTTCAGTTCAAGTTACTGAAGAGCAGAATAACTTCAGTTAAATATTCCTTCAACACTCCTTCATACACAGTTTAAATCAAATTAAATACTGTATTTTTTTTTAAAAAAAAGTGCAGATAAAGGTACTTAAATTCTCTTATACGTCCAGTTGAATATAACCAAGTTCTTAGCTGGCCAAAGCTGAGGTTTTAAAGCGTGTGAGATTATTTACTTAAGTTCTGTGCCTGTTTTATATAGTTTGTAAAGCCAATTGCTTTATTTTTATTCTCTATTTCAACTATATGTATAGCCAATTGTTTTATTTTTATTCTCTATTTCAACTATATGTAAAGCTAAAAGTAATTTTTACTGTCTTAGCATCTATTATGTTATCTGTACCTTATGAATTGTACCTTCTCTTCTTCTTGGATCTTTTCTCCCCGGGCCTCTACTGAAAATGGACATGTATCCAGCTAGACTAGCCCGGTAAACAAATGAAAAAAAAAAAATAAAAAATAAATAAATAAATAAATAAATGTCCAAGGACGTCTTGGTTTAGCCAAAGGTATTAGGCATTTCAGTAAGAGAGGATTGTTTAAGGTCATTGGCTGACTGGGTCACCTGGACTACAGTTTAGAGTAAGCACCTCATTGGTTCTTTTGAGCTTTTTTTTAAAGTTGTTTCAGGTTTCAACTTTCTGTTACATAAGAAGTTAGGTTTGTGAGTGTTTCTGCCATTTCACACTGAGCTAATCGAAGGAAGGACACTGAGCAAACTCGGGTCTATAATATATAACATTAAGCATCCTGTTTTTTTGCTTTTTTTCGAGTTATTTATAACAATCTACTGCATACTTTTCTAGCTAGTTTCACTGTGTGTGAGGTATTAACTGGAAAATGTCCACTTTTATTAAGCATCCGTTTGGGTTGTTTGATTCTGATAATTTGTTTGCAATTAAAAGTTTTCTCTAGAGGCTTTTCTATCTGTTTAAAACTTTCATTTAAAGGCTCACTGCTGCTTTTCTGCTGTGAGAAACATTTCTGTAGTTTGCTTCTAACTAAGCTGTGTGGATATTTGTAACATTGCTCATATTCAGCCTTGTGTTTGGACCTAGTGTTTGTGGAGGCTGTTACTCTGAGCACATGTTCAAGGACATCTTGGTTTAGCCAAAGCCATTAGGCATTTCAGTTGGAGAGGATAGTTTAACGTCATTGGTGACTGGGTCACCTGGACTACAGCTTAGAGTAAGCACCTCATTGATTTTTTTTGAGCTTTTTTTTAAAGTTGTCTCAGGTTTCAACTTTCTGTTACCTAAGAAGTTAAGTTTGTATGTTTTTCTGCCATTTCACACTGAGCTAATCGAAGGAAGGACACTGAGCAAACTTGGATCCATAATATATAACATTAAGTATCCTGTTTTTTTGGCTTAATTTCTCGAGTTATTTATAGCACTTTGTCGACTGCATACTTTTCTAGCTAGTTACGCTGTGTGTGAGGTATTAACTGGAAATTGTCCACTTTTATTAAGCATCTGTTTGGGTTGTTTGATTCTGATAACTTGTTTGCAGTCAAAAGCTTTCTCTAGGGGCCTGTTCATCTTTTTTAAAACTTTTATTTAAAGGTTGAGTGCTGCTTTTCTGCTGTGAGAAACATTTCTGCAGTTTGGTTTTCCCTAAGTAGTTTGGATATTTGTAGCATTGTCCATATTCAGGCTTGTGTTTGGGCCAAGTGTTTGTGGAGGCTGTGTGTCTGAGCACATGTTCAAGGACATTTTGGTTTAGCCAAAGCCATTAGGCATTTCAGTGAGAGAGGATTGTTTAAGGTCATTGGGTGACTGGGTCACCTGGACTACAACTTAGAGTAAGCACCTCATTGGTTCTTTTGAGCTTTTTTTAAATTTGTCTCACATTTCAACTTTCTGTTACCTAAGAAGTTAAGTTTGTGAGTGTTTCTGCCATTTCACACTGAGCTAATCGAAGGAAGGACACTGAGTAAACTCGGATCTATAATATATAAAATTAAGTATCCTGTTTTTTTGCTTATTTTGTTGAGTTATTTATAGCAATTTGTCTACTGCATACTTTTCTAGCTAGTTTCACTGTGTGTGAGGTATTAACTGGAAATTGTCCACTTTTATTAAGAATCTGGGTTGTTTGATTCTGATAACTTGCTTGCAGTTACAAGCTTTCTCTAGGGGCTCCTTTATCTGTTTAAAACTTTCATTTAAAGGCTCACTGCTGCTTTTCTGCTGTGAGAAACATTTCTGCAGTTTGTTTCTACCTAAGTAATGTGGATATTTGTAGCAATGTCCATATTCAGGCTTGTGTTTGGGTCTAGTGTTTGTGGAGTTTGTGTGTCTGAACACATGTTCAAGGACATCTTGGTTTAGCAAAAGCCATTAGGCATTTCAGTGAGAGAGTATTGTTTAAGGTCATTGGCTGACTGGGTCACCTGGACCACAGCTTAGAGTAAGTACCTCATTGGTTCTTTTGAGCTTTTTTTTAAAGTTGTCTCAGGTTTCAACTTTCTGTTACCTAAGAAGTTAAGTTTGTGAGTGTTTCTGCCAGTTTACACTGAGCTAATAGAAGGAAGGACACTGTGCAAACTCAGATCTGTAATATATAACATTGAGTATCCTGTTTTTTTGCTTTTTTGGGTTATTTATAACACTTTGTCTACTGCTTACATTTCTAGCTAGTTTCACTGTGTGTGAGGTATTAATTGGAAATTGTCCAATTTTATTAAGCATCTGTTTGGGTTGCTTGAATCTGATAACTTGTTTGCAGTCAAACGCTTTCTCTAGGGGCTGTTTATCTGTTTAAAACTTTTATTTAAAGGCTTAGTGCTGCTTTTCTGCTGTGAGAAACATTTCTGCAGTTTGGATTTCCCTAAGTAGTTTGGATATTTGTAGCATTGTCCATATTCAGGCTTGTGTTGGGGCCTAGGGTTTGTGGAGGCTGTGTTCAAGGAGATTTTGGTTTAGCCAAAGCCATTAGGCATTTCAGTGAGAGATGATTGTTTTAGGTCATTGGGTGACTGGGTCACCTGGACTACAGCTTAGTGTAAGCACCTCATTGGTTCTTCTGAGTTCTTTTTTAAAGTTGTCTCAGGTTTCAACTTTCTGTTACCTAAGAAGTTAAGTTTGTGAGTGTTTCTGCCATTTCACACTGAGCTAATCGAAGGAAGGACACTGAGCAAACTCGGATCTATAATATATAACATTAAGAATCCTGTTTTTTTGCTTATTTTTCCAAGTTATTTATAGGACTTTGTCTACTGCATACTTTTCTAGCTAGTTTCACTGTGCATGATGTATTTACTGGAAATTGTCCACTTTTTTTAAGCATCTCTTTGGGTTGTTTGATTCTTATAACTTGTTTACAGTTAAAAGCTTTCTCTAGGGGCTCCTTTATCTGTTTAAAACTTTTATTTAAAAGCTCACTGCTGCTTTTCTGCTGTGAGAAACATTTCTGCTGTTTGTTTCTACCTAGGTAGAGTGTTTATTTGTAGCATTGTTCATATTACGGCTTGTGTTTGTGCCTAGTGTTTGTGGAGGCTGTGTGTCTGAGCACATGTTCAAGGACAGCTTGGTTTAGCCAAAGCCATTAGGCATTTCAGTGAGAGAGGATTGTTTAAGGTTATTGGCTGACTGCGTCACCTGTACTACAGATTAGAGTAAGCACCTCATTGGTTCTTTTGAGCTTTTTTTTAAAGTTGTCTCAGGTTTCAGCTTTCTGTTAACTAAGAAGTTAAGTTTGTGAGTGTTTCTGCCATTTCACAGTGAGCTAATCGAAGGAAGGACACTGAGCAAACTCGGATCTATAATATATAACATTAAGTATCCTGTTTTTTTGCTTATTTTTTTGAGTTATTTATAGCACTTTGTCTACTGCATACTTTTCTAGCTAGTTTCTCTTTGTGTGAGGTATTAACTGGAAACTTTCTACTTTTATTAAGCATCTGGGTTGTTTGATTCTGATAACTTGCTTGCAGTGAAAAGCTTTCTATAGAGGCTCCTTTATCTGTTTAAAACTTTGATTTAAAGGGTCACTGCTGCTTTTCTGCTGTGAAAAACATTTCTGCAGTTTGTCTCTACCTTAGTAATGTTGATATTTGTAGCATTGTCCATATTCAGGCTTATGTTTGGGCCTAGTGTTTGTGGAGGCTGAGTGTCTGAGCACATGTCCAAGGACATCTTGGTTTAGCCAAAGGTATTAGGCATTTCAGTAAGAGAGGATTGTTTAAGGTCATTGGCTGACTGGGTCACCTGGACTACAGTTTAGAGTAAGCACCTCATTGGTTCTTTTGAGCTTTTTTTAAAGTTGTCTCAGGTTTCAACTTTCTGTTACATAAGAAGTTAAGTTTGTGAGTGTTTCTGCCATTTCACACTGAGCTAATCGAAGGAAGGACACTGAGCAAACTCGGATCTATAATATATAACATTAAGCATCCTGTTTTTTTGCTTTTTTTCGAGTTATTTATAGCACTTAATCTACTGCATACTTTTCTAGCTAGTTTCACTGTGTGTGAGGTGTTAACTGGAAAATGTCCACTTTTATTAAGCATCTGTTTGGGATGTTTGATTCTGATAACTTGTTTGCAATTAAAAGTTTTCTCTAAAGGCTTTTCTATCTGTTTAAATCTTTCATTTAAAGGCTCACTGCTGCTTTTCTGCTGTGAGAAACATTTCTGTAGTTTGCTTCTAACTAAGTTGTGTGGATATTTGTAACATTGTTTATATTCAGGCTTGTGTTTGGACCTAGTGTTTGTGGAGGCTGTTACTCTGAGCACATGTTCAAGGACATCTTGGTTTAGCCAAAGCCATTAGGCATTTCAGTTGGAGAGGATTGTTTAATGTCATTGGTGACAGGGTCACCTGGACTGCAGCTTAGAGTAAGCACCTCACTGACTTTTTTGAGCTTTTTTTTAAAGTTGTCTCAGGTTTCAACTTTCTGTTACCTAAGAAATTAAGTTTGTGAGTTTTTCTGCCATTTCACACTGAGCTAATCGAAGGATGGACACTGAGTAAACTTGGATCTATAACATATAACATTAAGTATCCTGTTTTTTGGCTTATTTTTTCGAGTTATTTATAGCACTTTGTCGACTGCATACTTTTCTAGCTAGTTACGCTGTGTGCAAGGTATTAACTGGAAATTGTCCACTTTTAAGCATCTGTTTGGGTTGTTCGATTCTGATAACTTGTTTGCAGTCAAAAGCTTTCTCTGGGGGCTTGTTTATCTTTTTAAAACTTTTATTTAAAGGTTGAGTGCTGCTTTTCTGCTGTGAGAAACGTTTCTGCAGTTTGGTTTTCCCTAAGTAGTTTGGATATTTGTAGCATTGTCCATATTCAGGCTTGTGTTTGGGCCAAGTGTTTGTGGAGGCTGTGTGTCTGAGCACATGTTCAAGGACATTTTGGTTTTAGCCAAAGTGATTAGGCATTTCACTGAGAGAGGATTGTTTAAGGTCATTGGGTGACTGGGTCACCTGGACTACAGCTTAGAGAAAGCACCTGCTTGGTTCTTTTGAGCTTTTTTGAAAGTTGTCTCACATTTCAACTTTCTGTTACCTAAGAAGTTAAGTTTGTGAGTGTTTCTGCCATTTCACACTGCGCTAATCGAAGGAAGGACACTGAGTAAACTCGGATCTATAATATATAAAATTAAGTATCCTGTTTTTTTGCTTATTTGTTCGAGTTATTTATAGCAATTTGTCTACTGCACACTTTTCTAGCTAGTTTCACTGTGTGTGAAGTATTAACTGGAAATTGTCCACTTTTATTAAGAATCTGGGTTGTTTGATTCTGATAACTTGCTTGCAGTTACAAGCTTTCTCTAGGGGCTCCTTTATCTGTTTAAAACTTTCATTTAAAGGCTCACTGCTGCTTTCCTGCTGTGAGAAACATTTCTGCAGTTTGTTTCTACCTAAGTAGTGTGGATATTTGTAGCATTTTCCATATTCAGGCTTGTGTTTGGGCCTAGTGTTTGTGGAGGTTGTGTGTCTGAACACATGTTCAAGGACATCTTGGTTTAGCAAAAGCCATTAGGCATTTCAGTGAGAGAGGATTGTTTAAGGTCATTGGCTGACTGAGTCACCTGGACCACAGCTTAGAGTAAGTACCTCATTGGTTCTTTTGAGCTTTTTTTTAAAGTTGTCTCAGGTTTCAACTTTCTGTTACCTAAGAAGTTAAGTTTGTGAGTGTTTCTGCCATTTTACACTGAGCTAATAGAAGGAAGGACACTGAGCAAACTCAGATCACATTAAGTATCCTGTTTTTTTGCTTTTTTTGAGTTATTTGTAACACTTTGTCTACTGCTTACATTTCTAGCTAGTTTCACTGTGTGTGAGTTATTAATTGGAAATTGTCCATTTATACTAAGCATCTGTTTGGGTTGTTTGATTCTGATAACTTGTTTGCAGTGAAAAGCTTACTCTAGAGGCTCTTTTATCTGTTTAAAATGTTCATTTAAAGGCTCACTTTTGCTTTTCTGCTGTGAGAAACATGTCTGCAGTTGGTTTCTACCTAAGTAGTTTGGATATTTGTAGTACTGTCCATATTCAGGCTTGTGTTTGGGCCTAGTGTTTGTGGAGGCTGTGTGACTGAAAACATGTTCAAGGACATCTTGGTTTAGCCAAAGCCATTAGGGATTTCAGTGAGAGAGGATTGTTTAAGGTCATTGGCTGACTGGGTCACCTGGACTACAGCTTAGAGTAAGCACCTCATTGGTTCATTTGGGCTTTTTTTTAAAGTTGTCTCAGGTTTCAACATTCTGTTACCTCAGAAGTTAAGTTTATGAGTATTTTGGCCATTTCACACTAAGCTAATTGAAGGAAGGATACTGAAGAAACTCGGATCTATAATATATATAACATTAAGTATCCTGTTTTTTCACTTACTTTTTGAGTTATTTATAGCATGTTGTTTACTGGAAATTATCCACTTTTTTAAGCATCTGTTTGGGTTGCTTGATTCTGATAACTTGTTTACAGTTAACAGCTTTCTCTAGAGGCTCCTTTATCTGTTTAAAACTTTTATTTAAAAGCTCACTGCTGCTTTTCTGCTGTGAGAAACATTTCTTCTGTTTGTTTCTACCTAAGTAGAGTGTTTATTTGTAGCATTGTTCATATTCCGGCTTGTGTTTGTGCCTAGTGTTTGTGGAGGCTGTGTGTCTGAGAACATGTTCAAGGACATCTTAGTTTAGCCAAAGCCATTAGGCATTTCAGTGAGAGAGGATTGTTTAAGGTCATTGGCTGACTGGGTCACCTGGACTACAGCTTAGAGTAAGCACCTCATTGGTTCATTTGAGCTTATTTTTTTGAGTTATTTATAGCACTTTGTCTACTGCATACTTTCTAGCTAGTTTTACTGTGTGTGAGGTATTAACTGGAAATTGTTCACTTTTATTAACCATCTGTTTGGGTTGTTTGATTCTGATAACTTGTTTGCAGTTAAAAGCTTTCTTTAGAGGCTCCTTTATCTGTTTAAAACTTTCATTTATAGGCTCACTGCAACTTTTCTGCTGTGAGAAACATTTCTGCAGTTTGGTTTTCCATAAGTAGTTTGGATATTTGTAGCATTGTCCATATTCCGGCTTGTGTTTGGGCCTAGTGTTTGTGGAGGCTGTGTGTCTGAGCATATGTTTAAGGACAACTTGGTTTAGGCAAAAACCATTAGGCATTTCAGTGGGAGAGGATTGTTTAAGGTCACTGGCTGACTTGGTCACCTGGACTACAGCTTAGAATAAGCACCTCATTGGTCCTTTTGAGCTTTTTTTTAAAGTTGCCTCAGGTTTCAACTTTCTGTTACCTAAGAAGTTAAGTTTGTGAGTGTTTCTGCCATTTTCCACTGAGCTAATCAAAGGAAGGACATTGAGCAAACTCGGATCTATAATATATAACATTAAGTATCCTGTTTTTTTGCTTATCTTTTTGAGTTGTTTATAGCACTTTGTCTACTGCATACCTTTTTATCTAGTTTCACTGTGTGTGAGGTATTAACTAGAAACTTTCAACTTTTATAAAACATCTGGGTTGTTTGATTCTGATAACTTGCTTGCAGTTAAAAGCTTTCTCTTGAGGCTCTTTTATATGTTTAAAACTTTCATTTAAAGGCTCACAGCTGCTTTTCTGCTGTGAGAAACATTTCTGCAGTTTGTTTCTTCCTACGTAGTGTGGATATTTGTAGAATTGTCCATATTCAGGCTTGTGTTTGGGCCTAGTGTTTGTGGAGTCAGTGTGTCTGAGCACATGTTTAAGGACAACTTGGTTTAGCCAAAGCCATTAGGCATTTCAGTGGGACAGGATTCTTTAAGGTCATTGGCTGACTGGGTCTCCTGGACTACAGCTTATAGTAAGCACCTCATTGGTTCTTTTGAGCTTTTTTTTTAAAGTTGTCTCAGGTTTCAACTATCTGTTACCTAAGAAGTTAAGTTTATGAGTGTTTTTGCCATTTCACACTGAGCTAATCGAAGGAAGGACACTGAGCAAACTAGAATCTAAAATATATAACATTAAGTATCCTGTTTTTTTGTTTATTTTTTTGAGTTACTTGTAGCACTTTGTCTACTGCATACTTTTCTAGATAGTTTCACTTTGTGTGAGGTATTAACTGGAAATTGTCCACTTTTATTAAACATCTGGGTTGTTTGATTCTGATAACTTGCTTGCAGTTAAAAGCTTTCTATAGAGGCTCTTTCATCTGTTTAAAACTTTCATTTAAAGGCTCACTGCTGCTTTTCTGCTGTGAGAAACATTTCTGCAGTTGGTTTCTTCTTTAGTAATGTTGATATTTGTATCATTGTTCATATTCAGGCTTGTGTTTGACCAAGTATTTGTTGAGGCTGTGTGTCTGAGAACATGTTTAAGGACAACTTGGTTTAGCCAAAGCCATTAGGCATTTCATTGGGAGAGGATTGTTTAAGGTCATTGACTGGGTCACCTGGACTACAGCTTAGAGTAAGTACCTCATTGGTTCTTTTGAGCTTTTTTATAAAGTTGCCTCAGGTTTCAACTTTCTTTAACCTAACAAGATAAGTTTCTGAGTGTTTCTGCCATTTCACACTGAGCTAATTGAAGGAAGGACACTGAACAAACTCAGATCTATAATGTATAACTTTAAGTATCCTGTTTTTTTTTTTTTTTGCGTATTTTTTCGAGTTATTTAAAGCACTTTGTCTACTGCATACTTTTCTAGTTACTTTCACTGTGTGTGAGGCATTAACTGGAAATTGTCCACTTTTGTGAATTATCTGTTTGGGTTGTTTGACTCTGATAACTTGTTTGTAGTTAAAGTCTTTCTCTAGAGGCTGTTTTATCTGTTTAAAACTTTCATTTAAAGGTTTACTCTTTTCTGCTGTGAGAAAAATTTCTGCAGTTTGTTTCTAAGTTGTGTGGATATTTGTAGCATTGTCCATATTCAGGCTTGTGTTTGAGCCTAGTGTTTGTGGAGGCTGTGTGTCTGAGCACATGTTCAAGGATATCTTGGTCTAGCCAAGGTCATTAGGCATTTCAGTGAGAGAAGATTGTTTAAGGTCACTGGTGACTGGGTCATCTGGACTACAGCTTAGAGTTAGCACCTCAGTGGTTCTTTTGAGCTTTTTTTAAAGTTGTCTCAGGTTTCAACTTTCTGTTACTTAAGAAGTTAAATTTGTGAGTTTTACTGCCATTTCACACTGAGCTAATTGAAGGATGGACACTGAGCAAACTCGGACCTATATTATATGACATTAAGTATTCTGTTTTTTTGCTTAGTTTTTCAATGTATTAATAGCACTTTGTCTTCCGCGTATTTTTCTACCTAGTTTCACTGTGTGTAAGGTATTAACTGGAAATTGTCCACTTTTATTAAGCATCTGTTTGGGTTGTTTGATTCTGATAACTTGTTTGCAGTTAAAAGCTTTCTCTAGAGGCTGTTTTATCTGTTTAAAACTTTCATTTAAAGGCTCACTGTTGCTTTTCTGCTGTGAGAAACATTTCTGCAGTTTGTTTCTACCTTAGTAATGTTGATATTAGTAGCATTGTCCATATTCAGGCGTGTGTTTGGGCCTAGTGTTTGTGGAGGCTGTGTGTCTGAGCACATGTCCAAGGACATCTTGGTTTAGCCAAAGCCATTAGGCATTTCAGTGAGAGAGGATTGTTTAAGGTCATTGGCTGACTGGTTCACCTGGACTACAGCTTAGAGTAAGCACCTAATTGGTTCTTTTCAGCTTTTTTTAAAGTTGTCTCATGTTTCAACTTTCTTTTACCAAAGATGTTAAGTTTGTGAGTGTTTCTGCCATTTCACACTGAGCTAATCGAAGGAAGGACACTGAGCAAACTCGGATCTGTAATATATAACATTGAGTATCCTGTTTTTTTTTGCTTTTTTCGAGTTATTTATAACACTTTGCCTACTGCATACTTTTCTAGCTAGTTTCACTGTTTGTGAGGTATTAACTGGAAATTGTCCACTTTTATTAAGCATCTGTTTGGGTTGTTGGATTCTGATAACTTGTTTGCAGTTAAAAGCTTTCTCTAGAGGCTCCTTCATCTGTGTAAAACTTTCATTTAAAGGCTCATTGCTGCTTTTCTGCTGTGAGAAACATTTCTGCAGTTTGTTTCTACCTAAGTAGTGTGGATATTTGTAGTACTGTCCATATTCAAGCTTGTGTTTGGACCTAGTGTTTGTGGTGGCTGTGTGTCTGAGAACATGTTCAAGGACATCTTGGTTTAGCCAAACCCATTAGGCATTTCAGTGTGAGAGGATTGTTTAAGGTCATTGGCTGACTGGGTCACCTGGACTACAGCTTAGAGTAGGCACCTCATTGGTTCATTTGAGCTTTTTTTAAAGTTGTCTCAGGTTTCAACTTTCTGTTCCCTCAGAAGTTAAGTTTGTGAGTATTTCTGCCATTTCACACTGAGTTAATCGAAGGAAGGACACACAAGAAAATCGGATCTATAATATATAACATTAAGTATCCTGTTTTTTTGCTTATTTTTTCGAGTTCTTTTTAGCACTTTGTCTACTGCATATTCTTTTATCTAGTTTCACTGTGTGTGAGGTATTAACTGGAAATTGTCCACTTTTATTAAGCATCTGGGTTGTTTGATTTTGATAACTTGCTTGCAATTAAAAGCTTTCTCTAGAGGCTCTTTTATCTGTTTAAAACTTTCATTTAAAGGCTCACTGCTGCTTTTCTGCTGTGAGAAACACATCTGCAGTTTGTTTCTACCTAAGTAGTATGGATATTTGTAGCATTGTCCATATTCAGGCTTGTGTTTGGGCCTAGTGTTTGTGGAGGCTGTGTGTCTGAACACATGTTCAAGGACATCTCTGTTTAGCCAAAGCCATTAGGCATTTCAGTGAGAGAGGATTGTTTAAGGTCATTGGCTGACTGGGTCTTCTGGACTACAGCTTAGAGTAAGTACCTCCTTGGTTCTTTTGAGGTTTTTTATAAAGTTATTTCAGGTTTCAACTTTCTTTAACCTAAGAAGATAAGTTTGTGAGTGTTTCTGCCATTTCACACTGAGCTAATCGAAGGAAGGACACTCAGCAAACTCGGATCTATAATATATAACTTTAAGTATCCTGTTTTTTTTTTTTTTTTGCTTATTTTTTTGAGTTATTTAAAGTACATTGTCTACTGCATACTTTTCTAGCTACTCTCACTGTGTGTGAGTTATTAACTGGAAATTGTCCACTTTTGTTAAGTATCTGTTTGGGTTGTTTGACTCTGATAATTTGTTTGCAGTTAAAGGCTTGCTCTTATCTGTTTAAAACTTTCCTTGAAAGGTTCACCGACTCTTTTCTGCTGTGAGAAACATTTCTGCAGTTTATTTCTAAGTAGTGTGGATATTTGTAGCATTGTCCAAATTCAGGCTTGTGTTTGAGCCTAGTGTTTGTGGAGGCTGTGTGTCTGAGCACATATTCAAGGATATCTTGGTCTAGCCAAGGCAATTAGGCATTTCAGTGAGAGAGAATTGTTTTAGGTCATTGGTGACTGGGTCACCTGGACTACAGCTTAGAGTAAGCACCTCTTTTGTTATTTTGAGCTTTTTTAAAGTTGTCTCAGGTTTCAACTTTCTGTTACCTAAGAAGTTAAGTTTGTGAGTTTTTCTGCCATTTCACACTGAGCTAATTGAAGGATGGACACTGATCAAACTTGGATCTATAATATATGACATTAAGTATCCTGTTTTTTTTTTTTGCTTATTTTTAAGCTATTTATAGCACTTTGTCTACTGCATATTTTTCTAGCTAGTTTCCCTGTGTGTGAGGTATTAACTGGAAATTGTCCACTTTTATTAAGCATCTGTTTGGGTTGTTTGATTCTGTTAACTTGTTTGCAGTTAAAAGCTTTCTCTAGAGGCTCCTTTATCTGTTTAAAACTTTCATTTAAAGGCTCACTGCTGATTTTTTGCTGTGAGAAACATTTCTGCAGTTTGTTTCTACCTTAGTAATGTTGATATTTATAGCATTGTCTATATTCAGGCTTGTGTTTGGACCTAGTGGTTGTGGAGGCTGTGTGTCTGAGCACATGTCCAAGGACATCTTGGTTTAGCCAAAGCCATTAGGCATTTCAGTGAGAGAGGATTGTTTAAGGTCACTGGCTGACTGGGTCACCTGGACTACAGCTTAGAGTAAGCACCTCATTGGTTCTTTTGAGGTTTTTTTTAAGTTGTCACATGTTTCAACTTTCTGTTACCTAAGAAGTTATGTTTGTGAGTGTTTCTGCCATTTCACACTGAGCTAATCAAAAAAAGGACATTGAGCAAACTCGGATCTGTAATATATAACATTAAGTATCGTGTTTTTTTTCTTATTTTGAGTTATTTATAACACTTTGTCTACTGCATACTTTTCTAGCTAGTTTCACTGTGTGTGAGGTATTATCTGGAAATTGTCCACTTTTATTAAGCATCTGTTTGGGTTGTTTGATTCTGATAACTTGTTTGCAGTTAAAAGGTCCCTCTAGAGGCTCCTTTATCTGTTTAAAACTTTCATTTAAAGGCTCACTCCTGTTTAACTGCTGTGAGAAACATGTCTGCAGTTTGCTAAGCAGTGTGGATATTTGTAGTACTGTCCATATTCAGGCTTGTGTTTGGGCCTAGTGTTTGTGGTGGCTGTGTGTCTGAGAACATGTTCAAGGACATCTTGGTTTAGCCAAAACCATTAGGCATTTCAGTGAGAGAGGATTGTTTAAGGTAACTGGCTGACTTGGTCACCTGGACTACAGCTTATAGTAAGCACCTCACTGGTTAATTTGAGCTTTTTTAAAGTTGTCTCAGGTTTCAACTTTCTGTTACCTCAGAAGTTAAGTTTGTGAGTATTTCTGCCATTTCACACTGAGCTAATAGAAGGAAGGACACACAGCAAACTCGGATCTATAATATATAAAATTAAGTATTCTTTTTTTTTGCTTTTTTTGCGTTATTTATAACACTTTGTCTACTGCATATTTTCTAGCTAGTTTCACTTTGTACGAGGTATTAACTGGAAACTGACCACTTTTAATTAGCATCTGTTTGTGTTGTTTGATTCTGATAAATTGTTTGCAGTTAAAAGCTTTCTCTAGAGGCTTTTTTATCTGTTTAAAACTTTCATTTAAAGGCTCACTGTTGCTTTTCTGCTGTGAGAAACATTTCTGCAGTTTGTTTCTGCCTAAGTAGTGTGTATATTTGTAGCATTGTTCATATTCAGGCATCTGTTTGGGCCTAGTTTTTCTGGAGGCTGTGTGTTTGAGGACATGTTCAAGGACATCCTCGATTAGCCAAAGCTGTTAGGCATTTCAGTGAGAGAGGATTGTTTAAGGTCATTGGCTGACTGAGTCACTTAGACTACAGTTTAGAGTAAGCACCTCATTGGATCTTTTGACCTTTTTTTTAAAGTTGTCTCAGGTTTCAACTTTCTGTTGCCTAAGAAGTTAAGTTTGGGGGAGTTTGTGCCATTTCACACTGAGCTAATCAAAGCAAGGACTCTGAGCAAACTAGGGTCTATAACATATAACATTGCGTATTCTATTTTTTTGCTTATTTTTTCGAGTTATTTATAGCACTTTGTATACTGCATACTTTTCTAGCTAGTTTCACTGTGTGTGAGGTATTAAATGGAAATTGTCCACTTTTATTAAGCATCTGTTTGGGTTGTTTGATTCTGATAACTTGTTTGCAGTTAAAAGCTTTCTCTAGAGGAACCTTTATCTGTTTAAAACTTTCATTTAAAGGCTCACTGCTGCTTTTCTGTTGAAAGAAAAAAATTATGCAGTTTGTTTCTACCTGAGTAGTGTGGATATTTGTAGCATTGTACATATTCTGGCTTGTGTTTGGCCCTAGTGGTTGTTGAGGCTGTGTGTCTGAGCACATGTCCAAGGACATCTTGGTTTAGCCAAAGCCATTAGGCATTTTAGTGAGAGAGGATTGTTTAAGGTCATTGGCTGACTGGGTCACCTGGACTACAGCTTAGACTAAGCACCTCATTGGTACTTTTGAGCTTTTTTAAAGTTGTCTCAGGTTTCAATTTTCTGTTACCTAAGAAGTTAAGTTTGTGAGTGTTTCTGTCATTTCACACTAAGCTAATTGAAGGAGGGACACTGAGCAAACTCGGATCTATAATATATAACATTAAGTATCCTGTTTATTTGCTTATTTTTAAGTTATTTATAGCACTTTGTCTACTGCATATTTTTCTAGCTAGTTTCCCTGTGTGTGAGGTATTAACTGGAAATTGTCCACTTTTATTAAGCATCTGTTTGGGTTGTTTGATTCTGTTAACTTGTTTGCAGTTAAAAGCTTTCTCTAGAGGCTCCTTTATCTGTTTAAAACTTTCATTTAAAGGCTCACTGCTGATTTTCTGCTGTGAGAAACATTTCTGCAGTTTGTTTCTACCTTAGTAATGTTGATATTTATAGCATTGTCTATATTCAGGCTTGTGTTTGGACCTAGTGGTTGTGGAGGCTGTGTGTCTGAGCACATGTCCAAGGACATCTTGGTTTAGCCAAAGCCATTAGGCATTTCAGTGAGAGAGGATTGTTTAAGGTCACTGGCTGACTGGGTCACCTGGACTACAGCTTAGAGTAAGCACCTCATTGGTTCTTTTGAGGTTTTTTTAAAGTTGTCGCATGTTTCAACTTTCTGTTACCTAAGAAGTTATGTTTGTGAGTGTTTCTGCCATTTCACACTGAGCTAATCAAAAAAAGGACATTGAGCAAACTCGGATCTGTAATATATCACATTAAGTATTGTGTTTTTTTTCTTATTTTGAGTTATTTATAACACTTTGTCTACTGCATACTTTTCTAGCTAGTTTCACTGTGTGTGAGGTATTAACTGGAAATTGTCCACTTTTATTAAGCATCTGTTTGGGTTGTTTGATTCTGATAACTTGTTTGCAGTTAAAAGGTCTCTCTAGAGGCTCCTTTATCTGTTTAAAACTTTCATTTAAAGGCTCACTCCTGTTTAACTGCTGTGAGAAACATGTCTGCAGTTTGCTTCTACCTAAGCAGTGTGGATATTTGTAGTACTGTCCATATTCAGACTTGTGTTTGGGCCTAGTGTTTGTGGTTGCTGTGTGTCTGAGAACATGTTCAAGGACATCTTGGTTTAGCCAAAACCATTAGGCATTTCAGTGAGAGAGGATTGTTTAAGGTAATTGGCTGACTTGGTCACCTGGACTACAGCTTATAGTAAGCACCTCACTGGTTAATTTGAGCTTTTTTAAAGTTGTCTCAGGTTTCAACTTTCTGTTACCTCAGAAGTTAAGTTTGTGAGTATTTCTGCCATTTCACACTGAGCTAATTGAAGGAAGGACACACAGCAAACTCGGATCTATAATATATAAAATTAAGTATTCTTTTTTTTTGCTTTTTATGCGTTATTTATAGCACTTTGTCTACTGCATATTTTCTAGCTAGTTTCACTTTGTACGAGGTATTAACTGGAAACTGATCACTTTTAATTAGCATCTGTTTGTGTTGTTTGATTCTGATAAATTGTTTGCAGTTAAAAGCTTTCTCTAGAGGCTTTTTTATCTGTTTAAAACTTTCATTTAAAGGCTCACTGTTGCTTTTCTGCTGTGAGAAACATTTCTGCAGTTTGTTTCTGCCTAAGTAGTGTGTATATTTGTAGCATTGTTCATATTCAGGCATCTGTTTGGGCCTAGTTTTTCTGGAGGCTGTGTGTTTGAGGACATGTTCAAGGACATCCTCAATTAGCCAAAGCCGTTAGGCATTTCAGTGAGAGAGGATTGTTTAAGGTCATTGGCTGACTGAGTCACTTAGTCTACAGTTTAGAGTAAGCACCTCATTGGATCTTTTGACCTTTTTTTTAAAGTTGTCTCAGGTTTCAACTTTCTGTTACCTAAGAAGTTAAGTTTGGGGGAGTTTCTGCCATTTCACACTGAGCTAATCAAAGCAAGGACTCTGAGCAAACTAGGGTCTATAACATATAACATTACGTATTCTATTTTTTTGCTTATTTTTTCGAGTTATTTATAGCACTTTGTATACTGCATACTTTTCTAGCTAGTTTCACTGTGTGTGAGGTATTAAATGGAAATTGTCCACTTTTATTAAGCATCTGTTTG
Source organism: Protopterus annectens (assembly GCF_019279795.1). Lineage (NCBI taxonomy): Eukaryota > Metazoa > Chordata > Ceratodontiformes > Protopteridae > Protopterus > Protopterus annectens. Next base: position 435,222,676 of record NC_056740.1, on the reverse strand, counting down.
GGTTGTTTGATTCTGATAACTTGTTTGCAGTTAAAAGCTTTCTCTAGAGGAACCTTTATCTGTTTAAAACTTTCATTTAAAGGCTCACTGCTGCTTTTCTGTTGAAAGAAAAAAATTATGCAGTTTGTTTCTACCTGAGTAGTGTGGATATTTGTAGCATTGTACATATTCTGGCTTGTGTTTGGCCCTAGTGGTTGTTGAGGCTGTGTGTCTGAGCACATGTCCAAGGACATCTTGGTTTAGCCAAAGCCATTAGGCATTTTAGTGAGAGAGGATTGTTTAAGGTCACTGGCTGACTGGGTCACCTGGACTACAGCTTAGACTAAGCACCTCATTGGTACTTTTGAGCTTTTTTAAAGTTGTCTCAGGTTTCAATTTTCTGTTACCTAAGAAGTTAAGTTTGTGAGTGTTTCTGTCATTTCACACTAAGCTAATTGAAGGAGGGACACTGAGCAAACTCGGATCTATAATATATAAATAGAAGTTATGTCCTTACCATAACGTTCCATGTGGAGTGTTCATCTCACCTTTGTTCTTACACCTGGGTTCGGAGCCGATCCTCGGCTCCGTGTCGGCCGCTTGGCAAAGCTCTGCATCGAGAAGAAGCTCGAGACCAACCTAACTCCCACAATCCCCCTCTGCCTTTACCTCAGATCTAGTTTGCAAGCAAACCAGAAGTCAACAGAGAGAATATAACACATTCATGCCAACAAGAACAAACATAGTTGAAAAATACAACCACAACAACTGCATAAGGCAGAAGTAGGAGAACCAAACCAGACACCTAAACTGGACATTCTTCCTGAGGGTGGGAGGGTGGGAATGTAAGAACAAAGGCGAGATGAACACTCCACATGGAACGTTATGGTAAGGACATAACTTCTATATGTGAGAGTGTTCAATCTCGCCGTTTGTTCTTACACCTGGGTAGCGTCCCTAGCTCCATGTTCCTGAGGAACTCATGGGAGAACGTTCCTGAGCACAGTGGAACCAAAGGTTGCCCTGTCCTTAGAAACCCTGTCTACTTTGTAATGAGTAATGAATGTATGTGGTTTAGACCAAGTGGCAGCCGCTCAAATAGTGTCTAACGGTAGTCGGGCTGCATGAGCCAGGGATGTAGATACTGATCTTGTAGAGTGCCCTTTGGGCTTGACAGGTAAAGTTTGCTCCGAGTCAGCATAAACAAAAATAATGCAATCGGATAGCCATTTGGAAAGGGTTCGTTTCGTAACTGCCATATCCTTCTTGCTGTCTGCAAAGGCTACAAAAAGCTGGTCTGTTTTTCTGTGATCCTTTGTTCTATCCAAGTAAAATCTGAGTTGCCTATGAACATCTAACTTGTGTAACATATATTCCAACTTATTGGAATGGTTTTTAAAAAAGGTAGGGAGCTCAATGGACTGATTAATGTTATTAACGGAGCAAACTTTGGGAAGAAAGGATGGATTAGTGCGAAGAGATACTCTATCAGAGTGAAAGATCAAATAAGGGTGTTTAACGGAAAGAGCTTGAAGCTCCGATACCCGTCTGGCCGATGTAATGGCCACCAAAAAGAGAGTCTTCCATGACAAATATTTCAAAGGACAGGAAGAGGCTGGTTCAAAAGGTGGTAGCATCAGCTGAGATAAGAGAAGGTTCAAGTTCCAAGGTGATGTAGGAGTTCTAACTGGTGGTCTAATATGGAAAGATCCTTTCAGAAAGGCCTTACAGAGTCTATGAGCCATAATAGGAGCCCCACATTCTTCCACATGAAAGTTTGAAATGGCAGCCAATTGCACTCTCAAAGTGGCAGGAGAAGCTCCTTGGTGGAACAGTTCGGTCAAAAACTCCAAGATCCTATTCAGAGGAGCTATCACGGGGTCCAATTGTTGTGTATTTGCCCAGTGCACAAAACGCTTCCATTTACTAGTGTAAATCTTTGTAGTAGAAGCTTTATGAGAAGCCACTAGTATATTCTGAACTGCAGGGGAAAGAAGATCAGACCTGGCTAAGTAGGGAAGCGGAGCAGCCAAGCTGCTAGTCTGAGGGAGAGTAGCAACGGGTGGGGAGCCCCTGACGAGTGGGTCAGTAGATCCGGCTCCGGGTCCAGGATCCAGGGTTCCCGAATTTGGTGTGCCAGGAGAAAGGGAAACCAGATTTGACGAGGCCAGAATGGGGCAATGAGGATAATCGTCCTTTGCAGGTCGTTGGCTTTCTGCAGAAATTTTGCAATCAGGGGAAATGGAGGAAAGGCGTAAAGGAGACCCGGGGGCCAATCGTGAACTAGAGCGTCCCTGGGAACCTCCCCTGGAGGGGGTAATAGGGCAAAATAGCTTCTGCATTTGGCATTCATTGGAGACGCAAAGAGATCGCAGGAAGGCTGGCCCCATTTGCGAAAAATTTACTTCGCAACTGACTGTTTGAGGGACCACTCGTGAGGCAACAGGATAGCTCTGCTCAACCTGTCGGCGATGACGTTGGATAACCCCGGGATGTGCGTTGCTATCAGAAAGCGACCCGTGGACTCCGCCCATTGCCAGATTCTCATGGCCTCTCTGCATAGTTGATAAGACTTGGTTCCCCCTTGCTTGTTTATGTACCAGACTACGGACATGTTGTCCGTCTGAACTGCAATTGTCCCTAGAGGAAGAAGGGGAGCAAAGTGTTGCAATGCTAGAAACACTGCCCTTAACCCTAGAACATTGATGTGCAGATTGTACTCTAAATTGGTCCATTCGCCTTGGACTGTCTGTCCCTGAAAGATGCCCCCCACCCTATCAGGGAAGCGTCCGTGGTCACCGTAGCTGTCGGCGTGGGTAGCACAAATGGTCTTCCGCTGGAAAGATTGCAAGTCTGGAGCCACCAAGCCAGTTGTGATTTGCATATGTTTGTGATGTGAATTTCGTGCGTCAGGGGTAACTGTTGGAACGACCATTGTGCAAACAGTAGCCATTGAAGAACCCTCATGTGCAGTCTTCCCAAGGGTATCGCAATGAGAGAAGCTGCCATGAGACCCAAGACCTTCAGAACCAGTTTCGCTGGGGATTTTCTGGATGATAGAAGAAGAGATATGTGGTTTTGTAGTGAGGCTATCCTTTCTGGAGGAAGCCTTAGAATTAAGCAACGCGTATCCAATTCTGCTCCTATGAATGAGATATGCTGCGATGGCTGTAGTAAAGATTTTTCGAAATTTACGGAAATTCCGAGATGAAGACAAAGTTGCAGTGTGTAATCCCTGGCCTGAATCAGTCGACGCTCGGTGGTGGCAGAAAGGAGCCAGTCGTCCAGATATGGAAACACCTGGAATCCCAGGAGTCTCAAGTGAGACGCTACCACTGCCATACATTTGGTGAAAACCCTGGGGGCTGAGGTCAGACCAAAGGGCAGGGCACGAAACTGAAAGTGACTGGCTCCCAGCCGGAAGCGCAAGTGATCCCTGGACGCCCTGGCCATTTTGATGTGGTAGTATGCGTCCTTTAGATCTATTGAGCACATCCAGTCGTCCTTCTGTAAGAATGGAAGGATCGATTGAAGCGTGACCATCCGGAACTTTTCTTTCTTGATGAAGGTATTGAGTTTGCTTAGGTCGAGAATTGGCCTCCAGTCCCCTGTCTTTTTTGGAACTAAAAAGAACCTTGAGTAAGTTCCGAATCCTCTTTGGTCCGCTGGGACTGGTTGGATGACTCTTTTTTCTAGCAGCTTTGAAATTTCTATAGCTGCAGGGCCTTGCAGATGGGGCGGCACATCTGGCAGTCTTTTCTGCGGAATTGGGGGCAATAGGAAGGGAATTCTGTAACCTCTGGTAACAACGCTTTTTACCCAATTGTCTGGTGTACGATTTTGCCAGGCCTGAGGGTATAAAGCTAAGCGACCCCCGACTGCCTCCAGAGCAGGACAGTCGGGCCTCCTCTCAGGAGTGCTGGAAAGGCTTCCCGGGGAGTGTATCCCTGTCACATTGGTTTTGCGGACCCCCTCTGCCGCCGGGGCGACGTCTTCCACCTCTGCCCCCTCCTCTGCCTCTAGAGGGGGCATCACCCTGTGTGCCTGGGAAAGAGCCTTGGGGTTTTCGAAACCACATTTTTCCACCACGTTGCCCTTTGGGGTACGGTCTGGATGGGGTGGAAAAACGGACTCCGACAGCAGACAGAGTCTTTCCCTCTTGCTCACACCGGGTAAGGGTCTCCTTTACTTTGGGGCCAAAGAGAGTGGCACCTTCAAATGGGGCGTTAGTAAAGGAAGACTTGAAGGCTTCCGCAAAGGAACATAAGCGCATCCAGGATTGTCTCCGAAGAGCAATCGCTGAAGCCGCTGCCCTACTCGATCCTTCGGCTGCGTATGAGATCAGCCTCATGGACGAGTTTGCAATAGATGTAAGGGTATTGAGATGTGCTGTAACTTTCTCCGAGACAGCAGCATCTGTAGTACCCTGGTATCTCCCAACTCTTTGATTAGATCCCTCTGTAACCGTGTGAAGTGGGTCAAATAGTTCAGGGATCGCATAGAAAAAGCCGCTGAACTAAAAATGCGCTTCCCATGCCTGTCCATAGTCCTAGAATCTCTGTTAGGCGGATGGACAGATGAGGAAGATTCAGACATCTCCTTTTTCGTGGCCGCTGCGACCACCATAGCGTCCACTGGCACTCCCTTTGTCAGATAAGCCTTATCTTGGGGGGCAGTAATATATTTATTAGGCTTTCTAGGGACTGGCTCCACCGTGTCAGGAGTCTCCCACGCCCTTCGAGCAATCAATTCCATCAACTCATCGAAGGGCGGAGTGACCTAGGAGGAGGAAGGGCGAGCACCGAATGCCTTCGGCAAGACTGACTCATCCTCAGAAGGGGGAAGGGATTGCCAATCACCTCTCTGCTTTAGGATCTCCAGGATGTCAGAAAAGGAGACATCCTCTGAAGGTGATTTTGGGGACCCTTCTGACTCATCCAAGTCAGTGTCCGATGTCAAGGATTCTTGTGGAGAATCCAAGTGTCTCCTCTTACACAATCTTTTCTCGGAACTTCCTCGGGGCATCCGATGAAGCCTCCGAGGAAGAGGGGGCACCCTCTAGGGGTGGCTGAGACACTGGTGCTCGACGCTTAGATGTAGCCGTGGGTGCAGAGGAGGATAACGGACCTTTATGGGAAGGAGAAGCTGTTTCTGCTGAAGTGGTTGTCTGAGTAGACAACACCTTCCTCATGAGGTCGAAGGCCCCCGGGTCCCGAGTTGAGGTATCTCCCGGTTCCAAAGAAATTAGAGGAATCCCCGAGACAGGCACCGAAGGCATCGACCCCGAGGACGGAGCCGAGTCGATCCGAGCCGAGGCTCCGAGAGGGAGTGTTGGAACCGAAACAGCGGTCCGACTCTCAGTCCCGGATCCAAGGATGGATCTTCGGCTCCGAGACTCCGGTACTGGGTCCGACGGAGTCGAGGTGAATGGTGCCGACCGAGAAAAAGACGGTTCCGGCACCGAGGGCTCCACAATCACCAGATCAGCCTCCCCCGGCTCCGAAGACTGGATAGGCCTCGGAGGAGGAACAGGTGGAGATAAGGGAAGGCCTTCGAGTCTCGACACCAACTGGGAAGAGACAGAGATGAGTTTGGACAAGGCCGTATTCTCCATCAATTTCTGCACCACGCGGTCTACATTGGTGTCGGAGAGGGGCCTGGAAGAACGCGTCGAAGGAATCGAAGACGGAGCCGACCTCAAAAGTGCAGGAGGAGGAAGCTCCGTCACCGGTTCCAAGACTTGAGGCTCGGTAACTGACAACAGTTCAACACTCGGCCCCGAAGTCTGTGGAACCAGTGATCGAACTTTGAATGAAGAGCTCGGAGCCGATGACCTGGGCTCCGACGTCTTCGATTCCTTCGAGGATTTGGATGTCTGGTCTGATGCATCCAGAGCCTCTTGGAAAGCAGGCTTCAAAAGGCCCCTATCCATAAGTTTCCTGCGCCTATCTGTCATGACCCTTCCACCGAAAGAATGGCAGATGGAGCAGTCTTCTTGCAGATGGAGAGGGCCAAGACATTAGACGCAGGAACTATGATTGTCTGTGACAGACATTTTCTGTCCACATTGGCACCGTTTGAAGCCTGATTTAGCTTTTTCAGACATGTTACAAAGTCAAATCCAGTAAACAGTGAAATAGCCAGTAAAATTGTCCAATCCAGTAAAATTTGTCCAATCCTGTACAGTAGTCAAATCCAATAGTCAAATCCAGTAAAGTTAAAGGATGGGGTAGGCCCCGAGGGAATAACTCTAATAAAGTATATAAAAAGTATATACGGAACTGAGAAACCCTCGATACACTACACACACACACACACACACACACACACACACACAGTCAACTTTAAGAAAAAGTTTTATCCAAAATATAAGAAAAATATAAGAAATAATTAATCTTAGCTTTGAGGTGGTCCGAGCTCATCAAAAATGATGCGAACGTTGCAGCGGCAAACTAGATCTAAGGTAAAGGCAGAGGGGGAATGTGGGAGTTAGGTTGGTCTCAAGCTTCTTCTCGATGCAGAGCTTTGCCAAGCGGCCGACACGGAGCCGAGGATCGGCTCCGAACCCAGGTGTAAGAACAAACGGCGAGACTGAACACTCTCACATCATTAAGTATCCTGTTTTTTTGCTTATTTTTTCGAGTTATTTTTAGCACTTTGTCTACTGCATACTTTCTACTCTAGTTTCACTGTGTGTGAGGTATTAACTGGAAATTGTCCACTTTTATTAAGCATTTGGGTTGTTTGATTCTGATAACTTGCAGTTAAAAGCTTTCTCTAGAGGCTATTTTATCTGTTTAAAACCTTTATTTAAAGGTTCACTGCTGCTTTTCTGCTGTGAGAAACATTTCTGCAGTTTGTTTCTACCTAAGTAGTGTGGATATTTGTAGCATAGTCCATATTCAGGCTTGTGTTTGCGCCTAGTGCTTGTGGAGGCTGTGTGTCTGAACACATGTTCTAGGACATCTCTGTTTAGCCAAAGCCATTAGGCATTTCAGTGAGAGAGGATTGTTTAAGGTCATTGGCTGACTTGGTCTCCTGGTCTACAGCTTAGAGTAAGCACCTCATTGGTTCTTTCGAGGTTTTTTATGAAGTTGTCTCAGGTTTCAACTTTCTGTTACCTAAGAAGTTAAGTGTGTGAGTGTTTCTTCCATTTCACACTGAGCTAATCTAAGTAAGGACACTGAGCAAACTTGGATCAATAATATATAACTTTAAATATCCTGTTTTTTTTTTGCTTATTTTTTTGAGTTATTTAAAGCACTTTGTCTACTGCATATTTTTCTACCTAGTTTCACTGTGTGTGAGGTATTAACTGGAAATTGACCACTTTTATTATGTATCTGTTTGGGTTGTTTGACTCTGATAACTTGTTTGCAGTTAAAGGCTTGCTCTAGGGGCTCCTTTATCTGCTTAAAACTTTCATTTAAAGGTTTACTGAGTCTTTTCTGTTGTGGGAAAGGTTTCTGCAGTTTGTTTCTAAGTAGTGTGCATATTTGTAACATTGTCCATATTCATTCTTGTGTTTGAGCCTAGTGTTTGTTTAGGCTGTGTGTCTGAGCACATATTCAAGGATATCTTGGTCTAGCCAAGGCAATTAGGCATTTCAGTGAGAGGATTGTTTTAGGTCATTGGTGACTGGGTCACCTGGACTACAGCTTAGAGTAAGCACCTCATTGGTTATTTTGTGCTTTTTTAAAGTTGTTTCAGGTTTCAACTTTGTGTTACCTAAGAAGATAAGTTTGTGAGTTTTTCTGCTATTTCACATGGAGGTAATTGAAGGATGGACACTGAGCAAACTGGGATCTATAATATATAACATTAAGTATCCTGTTTTTTTGCTTATTTTTTTGAGTTATTTATAGCACTTTGTCTAGTGCATACTTTTCTAGCTAGTTTCACTTTGTGTGAGGTATTAACTGGAAATTTACCACTTTTATTAAGCATCTGTTTGTGTTTGATTCTGATAAATTGTTTGCAGTTAAAAGCTTTCTCTAGAGGCTCCTTTATCTGTTTAAAACTTATATTTAAAGGCTCACTGTTGCTTTTCTGCTGTGTGAAACATTTCTGCAGTTTGTTGCTACCTAAGTAATGTGGATATTTGTAGCATTGTTCATATTCAGGCTTGTGTTTGGGCCTAGTATTTGTGGAGGCTGTGTGTCTGAGGACATGTTCAAGGACATCCTCGATTAGCCAAAGCTATTAGGCATTTCAGTGAGAGAGGATTGTTTAAGGTCATTGGCTGACTGGGTCACCTGGACTACAGCTTAGAGTAAGTACCTCATTGGTTCTTTTGTGCTCTTTTTTAAAGTTGTCTCAGGTTTCAACTTTCTGTTACCTAAGAAGATAAGGTTGTGAGTGTTTCTGCCATTTCACACTGAGCTAATCAAAGGAAGGACACTGAGCAAACTCCGCTCTAATGTGTAACATTACGTATCCTGCTTTTTTGCTTATTTTTTTTTTAGTTATTTATAGCACTTTGTATACTGCATACTTTTCTAGCTAGTTTCACTGTGTGTGAGGTATTAACTGGAAATTGTCCACTTTTATTAAGCATCTGTTTGGGTTGTTTGATTCTGATAACTTGTTTGCAGTTAAAAGCTTTCTCTAGAGGCTCTTTTATCTGTTTAAAACTTTCATTTAAAGGCTCACTGCTGCTTTTCTGCTGTGAGAAGCATTTCTGCAGTTTGTTTCTACCTAAGTAGTGTGGATATTTGTAGCATTGTCCATATTCAGGCTTGTGTTTGAACCTAGTGTTTGTGGAGGCAGTGTGTCTGAGCAAATGTTCAAGGATATCTTGGTCTAGCCAAGGCAATTAGGCATTTCAGTGAGAGAGGATTGTTTAAGGTCATTGGTGACTGGGTCACCTGGACTACAGCTTAGAGTAAGCAACTCATTTGTTATTTTGAGCTTTTTTAAAGTTGTCTCAGGTTTCAACTTTCTGTTACCTAAGAAGTTAAGTTTGTGAGTTTTTCTGCCATTTCACACTGAGCTAATTGAAGGATGGACACTGAGCAAACTCGGATCTATAATATATGACATTAAGTATCCTGTTTTTTTGCTTATTTTTTCAAGTTATTTATAGCACTTTGTCTATTGCATATTTTTCTAGCTAGTTTCACTGCGTGTGATGTATTAACTGGGAATTGTCCACTTTTATTAAGCATCTGTTTGGGTTGTTTGATTCTGATAACTTGTCTGCAGTTAAAAGCTTTCTCTAGAGGCTCCTTTATATGTTTAAAACTTTCATTTAAAGGCTCACTGGTGCTTTTCTGCTGTGAGAAATATTTCTGCAGTTTGTGTCTACCTTAGTAATGTTGATATTTGTAGCATTGTCCATATTCAGGCTTGTGTTTGGGCCTAGTGTTTTTGGAGGCTGTGTGTCTGAGCACATGTTCAAGGACATTTTTGTTTAGCCAAAGCTATTAGGCATTGCAGTGACAGGGGATTGTTTAAGGTCATTGGCTGACTGGGTCACCTACACTTCAGCTCAGAGTAAGCACCTCATTGGTTCTTTTGAGCTTTTTTTTAAGTTGTGTCAGGTTTTCACTTTCCGTTCCCTAAGAATTTAAGTTTGTGAGTGTTTCTGCCATTTCACACTGAGCTAATCGAAGGAAGGACACTGA
>NC_056740.1:435075571-435208071 GCF_019279795.1 Protopterus annectens | reverse complement strand
GTCGTTGAGGGCTTGCAACGTTAAAAGCACTGCTCTCATCTCTAGGACATTTATGTGCAGGTGGTATTCGAACGGTTGCCACGTGCCATGAACCATCCTGCCCTGATAATGCCCCCCCACCCGATCAGGGAGGCATCCGAAGTGACCGTGGCAACCGGGGCTGGGGGAACAAATGGTCTGCCCTGATGAACTAGAGGAGAGGAGATCCACCAGGATAGATGGTTCTTGCAGGTTTGTGTCACCAGAATTTTGTGACGCATGGGAAGCTGCTGGAAGGACCATTGGGTGAACAACATCCATTGTAGGAGGCATGTAAGCGGGCCAGAGGAAGAAGTGTTATGGCAGCTGCCATGAGGCCCAACACTTTCAGGACCAACCTGGCTTGTGCCCTTTTGCTGGATAGGATGATCCGAACGTGGTTTTGGATATCTAGGATTCTCTGACTTGTTAGGTTTGCTGACATCCGAGTAGTGTCTAGATTTGCGCCTATAAAGGTAATAGATTGGCAGGGCGACAAGGAAGACTTTTCGAAGTTGACTGAAATTCCTAAGTGGCCGCAGAGACGTAGAGTGTAATCCCTGGCTTGGAGAAGTTGATGCCTGGTGGTGGCTGAGAGGAGCCAGTCGTCGAGATAAGGAAACACCTGGAATCCTTGACGTCTCAGGTGAGCCGTGACCACTGCCATGCATTTGGTGAACACTCTGGGGGCTGTAGTGAGGCCAAAGGGCAGGGCTCTGAATTGAAAATGACTGGTCCCCAGCCGAAAGCGGAGAAAACTTCTGGAGCGTCTGTGAATCTTTATATGACAGTACGCATCCTGAAGGTCTATGGAGCACATCCAGTTGTCTTTGCCCAGAAACGGCAAAATCGATTGAAGTGTGACCATCCGAAATCTTGTCTTTTTGACAGACTTGTTGAGCCTGCTGAGGTCTAAAATTGGTCTCCAGTCTCCCGTCTTTTTGGGGACCAAAAAGAACCTTGAGTAGATTCCGGATTCTAAATGATCTTTTGGTACTGGCTGGATGGCCCTTTTCTTTAGAAGCTTTGACACCTCTAATTGTGCAATTTCCCTTAGACCGGGTGGTACGTCTGGAAGGGAACCTCTTTGTGGGAGGGGCTTTCCTCGAAAGGAATCTTGTAACCCTCGGATATGATCGACTGTACCCATTTGTCTTGAGAGAGGGAAAGCCAGGCTTCTGGGTACAGCGACAATCTTCCCCCGACTGCCTCCAAGGGTGGGCAGTCGGGCAACACCTCAGGGATGCTGGAAGGGCTTGTCAGAGAGAGGCTCTCTGGAGCCCTCGTTCTGCGGACCCCCTCTGCCCCTAGGGCGGCATCTGTTATTATTATTACCCCCTCTGCCTCTGGGGGTAAACTGACCACGTGCGTCAGGCGTGACTCCTTGTGATTTCCGGAACCACATTTTCCCTCCCTTCTGACCTTTGGGGTAAGGTCTAGAGGGAGTGGAGAAATGGACTCCTATGGCAGAAAGAGTGTTGCCGTCCTGCTTGCACCTGGTTAAAGTGTCCTTCACCTGAGGGCCAAACAACGTTGTCCCATCAAAGGGAGAGTTTGTGAAGGACACCTTACAGGGGTCTGCAAAATTACAGAGCCGCATCCAGGACTGACGTCTGAGGGCCACTCCTGTGCCTGCAGCTCTACTCGCCCCATCGGCTGCATAAGAAATGAGCCGCATGGAGGAGTTGGTTATGGAATTTAGGATTCCCAGCTGAGAGGCGATCTTTTCTTGAGCCCCTGCTGCTGACGGATCCTGTACTACTTCACCTAGCTCTTTGAGGATGTCTCTCTGAAGTCTGGTGAAGTGACACAAATAATTCAGCGAACGCATAGCAAAGGTCGCTGAAGAGAACATCCGCTTGCCATACCTGTCCATGGTCCTAGACTCCTTGTTAGGAGGATGGACTGGCATGGAAGGATCTGCAAGTTCCTTCTTGGTGGCGGCCGCCACCACCATGGCATCAACCGGGACACCCTTAGAAAGAAACTGCTTTTCAGCGGGGGCCGTGATAAACTTTGAAGGTCTCCTGGGGACTGGTTCCACTGAATCAGGAGATGCCCACGCCTTCGAGCTATGACTTCCATAAGGGGGTCGAAAGGCGGAGACACCCAGGAGGTGGAGGGTCGAGATCCAAAAGCCTCCAGGTATACCGATTCATCCTCGGAGGGATTAATGGAGGGCCAGTTCCCCCTCTGTTTGAGGAGTTCAAGGATGTCTGAAAAGGAGACATCCTCAGAGGGAGATCTTGGGGACCCCTCCGACTCATCTAAATCGGTATCTGATGTTGTAGACTCAGGGGAGTCTAAATGCTTCCTCTTGCAGGTCCTCTTACACGGGGGTTCACCTGAAGGATCAGGAGAAACCTTGGAAGAGGAAGTCCTTCCCAATGGGGAAACCTGGGGCGATGGATCTCTGGGTCCGAGAGCAAGAGAGCGGGAAGAGGCATCTACAGGCACCATAGAGGGAGGAGCTAAAGGAACCGACTGCTGGCTAAGCTTTGGGGCTAGCACACTCCTCATCACCTCGAAGGCTCCCCTCCCAGGGAGGGCCGAGAGATCCCGCTCAGAAGAAACAGGGATCCCCGGTCCCACCGAAAGGGAAGGCTCCGAAGCAGATGTCGGAGCCGAGCTCACCAAGGCCAAAGCTCCGAGAGGGAGAACGGGGTCGGACAAGGGTCCAATGCCACTCTCCCCCTCGGAACCGACCAGGGAAGCCCGACGCCCGGATAGCTCCAAGGAAGGTCTCAAGGAGGAGATAGGAGTCAAAGACGACGGAGCCGAAAGGTGTGGTATCGGCTCCGAAGCAGCAACAGTCACGGTACCAATAATCTCCGGCTCCGAACTCTGTAAGAGAGTCGAAGGAGGAATCTCAGGGGGGTGTAGAATAGCTGACGTCTGATGAGACGGGCTATGGAGCATCTGGGCTAGTGCCTGTGATTTTAATAGCCTACTCACCACTCTCTCTAAGTCGTGGTCTGAGAGCCTGGACGACCTCGATGATCGGCTCCGATGGCTCCGCTCCGAAAGCAAGGGAGAGGCTGGAGCCGAGTGTATAGACTCCAAAGAAGGAGATCTAGACCTCTTCTTGGATGGAGCCATCGGAGCCGAAGAACGTTCGGCTCAGAGAGGAGACAAAGATATCTCGGCTCCAGCTGGAGGCGAGACATGCTTCGACGCAAGGGTGTCGGCTCCAGACGGAGCCGACACAGGTGCCGAAGCCAGGGTATCGGAGCCAACCGGCGCCGGTACAGAAACTTCCAACAAGGAAGGATCGGCTCCGGACGGAGCCGATATCGACTCCGGCGGAGTCAGAACCAAGACCACAGACTTGGACACCGAAGCCTGGGTCTTGGAAGGTTTGGAGGGCTTCCCGGAGCCGACCTTAGCCGGGGAGCTCTCTGGTTTAAGAAGACCCCTGAGGATCAACTTATTTCTACGTTCCTGCAGGACTCTCTGGCTGAAAGAATGACATATAGCACAGGAGTCCTGCAGGTGTAGGGGTCCCAGGCAATAAATACAAGAAGTATGACCGTCTGTCAGAGACATCTTCTGACAGCACGAGTCACACTTCTTGAAACCTGAGACCCTAGTATCTTTGGACATATCTCAGTCCTAAAACACTCACACACAGCAATCAGTCCAAACAAGACACTAACAAATAAAATTATAAATAACTAATAATAATAATAATTAGTTATTACTATAAGAGTGACACAACACACACACACCTGAGGGAAATCCTGACAGGAACTGTGAGGGAGGGAAAGGCCTAAGGCCCGAATACGCTAAAACTAAGTGAACTAATGGGAAATGGGTATGGAGCTAAGTGAAAAAAGTACACTGAAGGGTATAAAGACTATAAATTAGGGTTTGAGACACCTAAAACCTGACAAATAGCAAGAAAAATATCACTTACCCAGGAGCTGGTAAAAAGACTGACCTCATCAGCGAAGCGGCAAATGAGATCTGGGTAATTACCGCCTTGCATCATGCCTCGAGCTGGTAAAAGTGACTCTCGAGCTTAGCAAGTGCCGAGTCGGAGCCGAGGATCGGCTCCGAACCCATCCAGCAAGAATGAAGGCGAGATTGACAACTTAACATCAGTTCTTTTTAGAACTACTGCATCTGCCCGAAAGGGCATTCTAAACACAAAACAGCTCTTCTCAGAGCTCATGGAGATCTGTAACAGCTCTATATAGAGCTCTAGCTGCCCACAGGGCTAAAACAGCTCTTTTTAGAGCTAGCTCCACCACCGACTACACGTGGAAATCTGTTCACCGTTTAGGATCAAGAGTGAAAGGCTTTGTAATATATATGTGTATATATATATATATATATATATATATATATATATATATATATATATATATATATATATGTATATGTGCATATATATATATATATATATATATATATATATATATATATATATATATATATATATATATATATAAACATATGCGCATAACATGTAGTGGAGTCATACCTCAGCACCAACAGTCACAACCTCTTAGTGCAAGGTGATGTCATGTAAGTATTGCAGGTATAAATGTAGAATGTTGCTACAGTAACAGGGTTGTGTTAACAGACATGTTGTGTGGGAAGTCACTTATGATACTGAGATGTACGCCATCAGTTACTGACAGACATCATAAGATCATCATAGTGAAGTACCACACAAATCACAGTAATGATCCTGTGGAATACAGCAGAGATATGACCAGTAAACGTGGACAGTCTGATACAATCTGGTCAGTGCAGAGGTATACACAGAACTCCTTAGTGCAAGGCGTGTGGACCAAGCCTGACAAGGTGGATGTTTACAGCCATGTAAATGGGGATATCACAAAAATACTGGAATAGATAAGCTTACACAGTTGATGCATTCACACACTCCTGTCTGTCCTAACACATATTAACCGGAGGAGCAGAGGTCCCAAGCCCACATACTTCACATTAGTTAGTGATATACATCTTTACAGCATCCCATTGCTTTGTCAGAAATACACAACAGTTATGATGGCCAGGCAACAGTACATCTGACAAATATCTGGACATAACATCACACTAGGTAAATACAATGAGTTGCTAGGCATGTCACAAAGCACTGTGCACACTACAGGCAGACTGCCACAACACTGACCCAAGTTTCTTATGGGGGAATACACATGTACTTGCAAATATAGCAGGCACTACAGGCATGTAACAGCACGGAGTAACAGACACCAGTTTGAAAGTGCAAACCCACAACCAATCAGAACACTAATTAATATTACAGTATATGAACTGTGTGAACAAAACCACCCTCATATGAGCCACTCACACAGTAACCCTACATATACTAGGCCAATACACAGTGTAGTCTGACGCTTGACTGTGGTTTGGGACATGTGTTAGTCTGGCCCTACAAACATGTACGTTGATAGGGTACCATAAACTGGAGCAGCATGCAACATCAGCTAGAAAAGGATCAAGAACACTGACATCTACCACAGTCTGTACACAAGCCAAGTAACATATTCACAATACACACTCTATCAACAATCATCATAAGTACACAGACCTCACTACTGTACACACTACAGGCTCTAATAAAAAACTTACTACTGTATACACTACAGGCTCTAATAAAAAACTTACCAAAACAACAGAGGCTCCCAAAGCAGACATCCAAAAATCCACCACCTCAAAACAAAACACATGCAACACATACTTCAATAAATCAGTGTGTCAACCAATCACAGCCCTTAAGGCCAAACACCTTGCCTGATACACTAGTAATAGGTGACTCTATAGTCAGACACACTGATGTCCCGCTGACCAGGCTGAACAAGGAGAAGGTGACTGTGAGCTGTCTATCGGGAGCTAGGATCTGCCACATAACACACGCACTCAAGTCACTCCAAAGCAAGTACAAATATGACTCCGTCATTGTCCATGCTGGTGTGAATGACCTGAGGCACCTCTCTGGACTACATGAAAAGAGACATAGAGGAGCTCTCCGATTATGTAGCCCAGGCTGGTATGACCCTGACCCTGAGCAGCATCTTGCCCTCACCAAGAATGATACCACAATACAAAGACAAGATGATCAGCTTTAACAACTGGCTCAAGTACTGGTGTCATTCTAAGGGGATCCAATGTCTGTCTGCCTGGGATGACATGTTGGACAAGCCACGCTGCTTCGCAAGGGATGGCTTACACCTGCCACCACTGGGCTTCCGGATATTGGCTAAGGCTCTTGCCACCCCCATAGTGCCTTTTTTAGGCAAGGCTCAAAAGACAAACCCACCGCCTTAGAAAACAAAAATGGAAAAAAACTAAGGGTAATGCTGCTCAACGCCAGAAGTCTAAATCTCAAGATGAAGGCACTTGATGCACTCCTCAGCATGGAGAACATTGACGTCTGTGCAGTAACTGAAACCTGGTTCAAGGCTCCTGAGAGCACCCCAGTGCTACCAGGCTATACCTCGTATCATGCTTTTCGGCCCCAAAACCCAGGCCGAACCACAAAGGGAGGGGGAGTGTCCATATTCATCAAGGACACCCACATCTCCAGGTTAGTAGCAACACATGAAGCATCAGAGACCATACAGGTGCAACTAACCATAGGCAAAACTGCTATACAACTGGTAGCATGTTACAGACCACCCTCCCAATCTCAAGAACCCCACTCAGCCTTCCTGAAGACATTGGAGGATATGAATGTATCACAAAATACCATCATACTGGGAGACTTCACCTACCCAAACATAGATGGGGTACATTATTCTAGCCCTAATACCCTAGCTCAAAGGTTCCTGGAATTCATAAATTCAAATGCACTGGAACAACTAGTCACCTCTCCCACTAGGGGAGATAATATACTAGACCTGATCATCACAAACATGGGGACAAAATGCTCCACAATGGAAGTATACCCCTAACTAGTGAGATCTGACCACAAACTAATCACCCTGGATATACATATCCCACCTCCACCCCCAGCGCAAAAGACCACAGTGAAAAACTTCTCAAAAGCAGACTTCACTCTTCTTAAGACTGAGATGGTATCCTTTAAGCCCACTGTGCCAGTGGATACCACATCCCACAATGCTGAATCCTTCACAAATGCTTTCTATGGACATCTCCAAGAATGCATGGATCATGCAATCCCAAACAAATCCAAGTCCCTCTCCACCAAAGGTAAGTGTCCTGTCTGGTGGACCTCAGCCATAAACAAATTGTATAACAAAAGAAGGAAGCTACTGCACGTCAGAGCAAAATCCCATGAAGGGAAGACATCTCTGATCAACATTAGCAGAAAACTACGTTCTCTCATAAAAACATCCAAGGCCAACTTTGAGAGAAAAATCGCTAAGGACACTAAAGATAACCACAAAGCCTTCTTCAGCTATGTTAGAAACTTGGGTGGAAACCCTCAGATATGCTCAGAGTTGGTTCAAAACAACAAAAAATACACAGAACCCACAGATATTGCCAACATTCTGGCTGACAGGTTCAGTGCAAATTTCTCCCCTCCTTCACCCCCAAAAGAAGAAATACTTATCCCAGCTGAATGTAATCTCCCTGTCATCTCAGATGTCCAAGTGAGAACTGCTCTAAACAAAGCAAAAAACACAGCATCAATGGGACCTGACGGTATCCCGGGTTGCATGTTACGTGAACTCCAAGAGGAGCTAAACCCACATATAAAAATGCTATTCAACCTTAGCCTTACTTCGGGATATGTACCTGAACACTGGCGTACAGCAACAGTGGTCCCACTCCACAAGGGGGGGTGCCTCTACAGACCCTGGAAACTACCGCCCCATAAGCTTAACCAGCCTGGTCTGCAAAGCTATGGAAAGAATCATTATGGAACTCATAAACAGAGACATAGGGGACCTACAGACACTTGACCCCACCCAGTTCGGCTTTGTAAAGGGCAGATCCTGCCTTTTAAACCTGGTTGACTTTTTTGAAACAGTCACTAGAGCCATTGATGAGGGCAAAGCAGTCCATACAGCATACCTGGACTTGGCTAAGGCCTTCGACACAATACCCCACTCAGGCATCATAGATAAGCTCAACAGCTGAAAAGTAAACCCTTATGCCACTAGATGGGTTGCACACTGGCTAAAGGACAGAACCCATAAAGTTAAAATCGCTGGAGCAATGTCAGACTCAAAGCCAATCACAAGTGGTGTCCCACAGGGATCTGTCCTGGGACCCCTCTTGTTCAGCATTTATTTCTCAGATGTTAAAGCAAACATGGGAGGGCTGTGGCTGACAAAGTTCGCAGATGACTGCAAACTAGGCGCCATAGTCGATACACCAGCAGACACACACATCCTACAAAAAGGCCTCACAGAAATGGACAACTGGTGCAGGAGTCACGGCCTTAAACTAAATGCCAAAAAAATGTATAGTCATGACCTTTGGGAAAAACAAAGTACCCACAAATTATCACATAGACAGCAACCCACTGAGTACGGAAAAAGTGATCAAAGACCTAGGGACCCAAGTCGACAGCGACCTCTCATTTGACACCCACGTTGCCAAAGTGGTTAGAAAAACATTCTACCTTGCACACCTCATCATGAAGGGATTCACATCCAGATCCAAGGATGTCATTGTACCCCTATATTCCTCCCTCATCAGACCCATGATTGAGTACAATGCCCCATTTGGTATGTACCTCACCCGGCATTTGCAACAGCTGGAGAGACCACAAAAGTACCTCACCAAGAGGATCAAGGGTCTCCAACATATGTCTTATTCTGCCAGACTAAAGAAACTTCAGCTCTATTCAGTAGCATACCGCCTGCTCAGAGGTGATCTCTGCCTGACGTACAAGGCCATGTCCAATCAGGATCTGTTGGACATGCTCCACCTCAAAAAATCCAAATCCATCAGGACCACGAGAGCTAAAGACTTAAACCTCGGCACAAGTATGAATAGGACATGCTGGAGGGATAGATTCATAACCCAGAGGCTTCCCATGCTATGGAACAAGATCCCAGTTCGTATTAGGCAGAGCCCCTCACTGACTCTCTTCAAGAGAAATCTTGATGGGTGGATGGGAGCTCGTAAGTTTACCCCAGGGGTTACATCTGTGTCACTGCTAGACAGGGGCACAGTATACTAATTCTATTATATAAGGGGACCTTCATTGTGTCACTACTAGACAGAGGCACAGTATTCTAAATTTATTCTGTACATTTTTGTACCATTTCATGGGGTGGCAAAAGCCACATCACTATGGCTAGGCTTACAAATGCCCCAGGGCAGATAGCCTAGTACTATACTATGAAAATATGAAACTACAACAGAATGTCCAGGTTTTGTCCTCAAATATAAGGCCTACTATACATAACATGTCTAGCAGTCTGATATCTCACTGGCTTGTCATCAGGTATGATGTCAGTAAATAATGATGTACTGTACATATGCACCTCTTACTGCATGATATACGGACAAAGGGTGACAGACTTGGGAGACAGAGGCACAAACACAGGGCCAATACTGACATATTTCTGTGATAAACTGAGAAATTTCCTGGTGTAACTGGGTTTGTTGTGACATCTTCTGAGGGATATGAAGTCAGTAACTCACATGGATGTCGCCATGTACTGACTGCAGTCATCAGAGTATGCTACTGCATATCTAAAGATAGGAAATGTGTGAGTAACACAACACATGCAAGACTACAAACTCTAGACAGTCTGCACATAGCCCTACAGGTGAGTGTTTCCTCAACCACATAACACTGTCATGCCAGACTTTAAATCATGTAGAACAGCCATATCCACACAAACCCTGTTAAGCCAACATTACTTCAAATGTAGAACAGCAATACTTACATTCTGTCCCCATGTCTGGAACATCCCCCTCCTGTTTGTTGGCCTGTCACCACAGTGTATGTTGTAAGAGGTATTTCCAACTACCCTCTGTGATGCTGTTTGTCAAACACTCACATGAATTGCTTAGTTACAGGAGTGTGTTTCCATGCAATTGGCTATAGGAATGATACCACAGCTATTCCACATGCAATTAGCAAGTGGAGGACTGCAATTTGTGCACAGGCCAGCAGCTGATAATGAGCATTCCTTAAAAAACTCAAGCTGCTGCATAGGCAAAACAGATGTACTTTTCCACATCCACCAGAGAGAGAGGAGGGGGGGGGAGAGACCCAGAGACAAAGTAAGAAAGGAAGGGTGTAAGAGATTAAGAGCCAAACGTGCTTGTGTATGATCCATGGGTGGAGAGTGGTATCTGTGTATTATAACAGTTGCCTATATTGTTTACTAATCCATACTGTCACATAGTAATTGCACATGGCTGTACACATTTATGGCTGAGGATTGTCTACAACAACCTCTACAGAGTTTGAAAACTGTTGGCCTTGTAATGTGGACAATGGGACATATAGGTCCTCAATATAATGATGTAGCAAAACCCACACTGCAAGGATCCTGTCAGTACACAATCACCCCAACAACCACACAGGATACTGATGACACACACACAAACACGAACGTACCGGTACCGAGTTTCAAACCCCTACCTCACTATGTATTGCTATTACAGTATTATGCAGTTATTGCACACGCCATGGAGCTTACATGGTGGAGAGCTGTCCAAAGGTATCTTTGAAGGTGAGTGACATCAGCAACAGTACTAAAGAAGGGATAAGAAAAGTGTAGTACGTGTGAATGTCCACAAAAGCAGGTGTCAATGGAGACGCACACATACTCTGTCAGGGAAACACACACATTATCACACTTGACAGGATCAGGATTAAAACGCCTACCTAACTAGTTTGCTATACTACAGTATTACACAGTTATCACAGAGCTTCCATGGTTGACAATATTGCCAAAGGGTTATTTCAAGGTGAATGACATCAGCAGGCGTGCTAAATTAGGGCAATGGGAGGTGTAGTGATTGTGAATGGTTTCAAAATCATTCATCTCCACACACACACACACACACACACACACACACACACACACACACACACGCACACAGACACTTGCCAGTACTGGGATGCATAGGTTCATTGCTTCACAGGTGTGTAGTAGGTGAATGGGCCTGAAGGCTGTACAAGGCTAGGCAAAGGGAATATCTTGGCATCAGGCCACATGACAATGGTCTCCAGTGTGGCTCAGCGGTGTAGTCCCTGGAATGGTCCCCCCAGGTGGGTATTGTATTCACCATCCACTCATCTGGGTTACTATTGTGGGTGGCCAGTGATGTATACTGCTTTCCGTGTATGTGATCTATATTCTATAATATGGACAGTGTCTGGGTTGTACACATGTCCCACACGCATGTTCTTTCACATGTGGAAGTGTATTTGAGGTCTCTGGGGCATGTTGTGTGTAGAGATTGTTATCTTCTGATTTAGCATTCTTGACCTCATTTGGGGAGACCTGGCTATGGAACTGAGGTCATGCTTGCACATACATTGACAGCATGATACAGGTATTCAGTGGAGTTAGTGGCATCTATCCATACAAGGCATGTGTATAAGGCATGGTATTCCCTTTGTGGGTTACATTTGCAGACTCTGCAGTTGTTTCAGGCATCCAGTGGAGAACATAGCAAAAGGACCACTGTAAGCATTTGTTTGCCTACTGTAGAGATGGAACAGGGTGCCATGCCTTTTTACTTGCTGGATAACACACACTCAGTCAGGAGATGTAACACATCACAGTACTTTCTGATGTCAGTGGCACTGTTGTGGTCAACAGGCATTAGTCCACTGCAATCACACCGTGGTTACTATCTGTGAGGCAATATGCAGGGAACTACCAATATAGTGGTTGTTGCCTAGCCAAGTGTGTTTGTGTATGAGACATGGGTGGATAGTGTTCTCTGAGTAATACAAGGGTTACCTATATTGTTCACCAATCCATAATGTCACATTTAGGGCTATGGATTGTCTACACCAGCCTCTCTGGTGTTTAACATCTGTTGTTCTTGTAAGGTGGACATTGTGACATATACTAGGTCCTCAATATAATAATTTAGCAAAATCTTTCCCACAATGCATCCTGTTATTACACAATCACAGCAACCTCCACACAGGATACTGATGACAGACACACACACACACGCACTTGCCAGTACTGAGATGCAAACCCCTACATAGCTATGTATTGCTACTACAGTGCACCGCATTTATCGCATGCGCCACAGAGCTTATAGGATGGATGTTGTCCCAAGGTACTTCTAAGGTGAGGAACATTACCAGCCCTTATAAATACTGGCATTGGGTGATGTAGTGGGTGAGAGATCCCAAAAATAATTTTACCCTAAACACACATTTATATTTGCCAGGGGTGAGGTTCAAACCTCTATATAACAATCTTTACGGACCATTATGTTACGCATTTACCACATGCACCACTGATCTGACATGGTTGAGGGTTGGCAACAGGTACCTTGTAAGGTGGATGATATCTGCAGGACTGCTAAAGTCAGGCTCTGAGATGTGTACTGGGTGTCAATGGGGCCAAAATCTTTGAGGTACACACATACATATGTACACACACCAACACTTGCCACAGATAAGATTCAAACCCATACCTGTGTAGTTACTGCTACTACAGTGTTCTGCATTTATGGCACATGCCACAGAGCTTATACTGGTAGATCTTCTCCACATGGGTATTTCAAGGTGACTTGACATCAGCAGGCTTGCTAAAGTAGGGCAATGGGAAGTGTAGTGACTGTGAATGGCCTCAAAATCATTAATCTCTGCACGCACATACACAGACACACACTTCCCATGTCTGGGATTAGAACTCCTACCTAATTAGTATGTTATACTATAGCATTACACAGTTATAAACATGCCACGGAGTTTACATGGCTGGTCCTTGTCGAAAGGGGTATTTCAAGGTGACTGACATCATCAAGTTTGTTAAAGTAGGGTAATGGGAGGTGTAGTGACTGTGAATGGCCTCAAATCATTAATATCTACACACACACATGGAATTTCACAGTTGCCATGACTGGGATTAGAACACCTAGCTAACAAGTATGTTACACTATAGCATTACACAGTTATCACACTTGCCATGGAGCTTACAGGGCTGGCCTTTGTCCTAAGGGGTATTTCAAGGTGCCTGACATCAGCAGGCTTGCTAAAGTAGGGCAATGGGAGGTGTAGTGACTGTGAATGACCTCAAAATCATTAATCTCTCTATAAACACACACATGCACACTCACACAGACACACACACACAGACACACACACACACACACACACACACACACACACAGACACACACACACACACACACACACACACACACACACCACCCACACAGTTTCACAGTTGTCATGTTTCGGATTAGAATTCCTACCTAACTAGTATGTTACACTATAGCATTACACAGTTATCGCACACGCCACGGAGATTATGGGGCTGATAACTGGCCAGAGGGTTATTTCAAGGTGACTAACATCAGCATGAATGCTAACATGGGCTATGGGAAGTGCAGTGTGTGTGAATGGGCCATAAACCATTCCTCTGGTAACACACACACAACACTCAGTCACAGACAACTTTACATTTGACAGGACTGGGTATACAAATGCTAGATGAATACTGATTTGTACTATCATGTTACACCGTTATCACAAGCACCACAGACACTATAGCGCTGAGGGCTACCAAAAGCAAATGTCTGCAGTGATTGACATTGGCACATCATGTGATATTGGCCAATTGGATGTGTGGTGGGTGGGACAGGCCTCTTGATGGCAATCTCTTTGTCGCTGTCTGCCTCTCTCTTCTCCACATCTGTGTGTGTGTGTATGTTTGACCTATTATAGTGTGTTGGCCTTGGATATGTGTGAGTATTCCAATCCAATTTGTGTGCAAAGCATGAATAGTGTGCAATGTGGTGTGTGCGCACAGACATCTGTGACTGACAGATATGTATAGTCCACTGCTGTTGTCAGACATAGGCTTAATTTCTCTATGTGTTGGAACATGCCCAGTATGACCGTCTGTATTTTGTTGTCAGACATGGGCTTCATTTCTCTAATTGTAGGAGCATGCCCAGTATGACCTTCTATATTGAGTGTGTAAATCCATTCCAGGTAGG
This sequence comes from Protopterus annectens, assembly GCF_019279795.1. Taxonomy (NCBI): domain Eukaryota; kingdom Metazoa; phylum Chordata; order Ceratodontiformes; family Protopteridae; genus Protopterus; species Protopterus annectens. Next base: position 435,193,948 of record NC_056740.1, on the reverse strand, counting down.
TTGTACTCCAGTGCAGGATTTTGTGTTCTACACCTACAGCTAGCAACCTGTTTCTGCAGGATATCTGTAGATAGGTTGACAATATGGAGTCACAATAGGCGAAAGATAGTGGGATACTGTAACTTTTGTGTCTGTGCTGCTTGTATTACTTGGTTGGTGTTAGCAGAGATATTCAGACATATGTACTGTTTTACACTGTGATTTATTATGTCATCAACTACTGACAGATATTTGCTCACGGTTATTTCCTGGGAAATACAAGATAAATGAAGATGTGTCCAGTATTGTGGTCTGCAGCCTACATATTCTTGCACACTCATCCATTCTGGAGTGGTAGCTGCAGACACTTGCTGATGGGTCTGTGTAAATGGTCCAGCAGCTTGGTACTGTGGTGGCTGAGGATCCCCTGCTTGTACATCTATCAACATCACAAAATGGCCATATCCTGCTGTGGCCATACCTCTCAGCTGTACAGATTCACCCAGGTTACCCAGAAGCAGGGCTCATATATCTGGTCAGTTCCCCTTCACATTGTGGTTTATGAGCAGGTTGTAGCCACCCATTACTGGGTTTGCAGGCAGGGGTGGTATGGGCACACATCACAGTTTCAGACTTCACATACTCCATGGCGTCCATGCTTCTACACCCCTCACTCTGTTATTCTATCCTCTTCCTAACATTATGTGAGTGATATCTGTAAAGTATCCCTGTAGTTGTCCCTTCATCCCAGCATTATTTAGGGGTTGGTCCACAGTTCATGCAGTAAGACATGGTAGGTATGCTACTGGGATTTGTCTACATGGCCTTCCATTTGTGTTCTGTGGACTGTGTTATGTTGTTAGTTGGGACCCCATGAGATAACATACATTGGCAATATGGGTGAGGCACAGGCCTTTGACAAAGGACTACAGGGCATTTGGTAGTGATGCAGGCCATCTGTAGCAGACCAGTGCATTCTGTCACTCCTACAGTCCCAGGCTGCAAGCCGCTGGATTCTCCTGGGGTGACAGGGTAAGTGTACAAGGTGTTAATGGCAATAGTTCCTGTCCATATTAATCTATTGGTCTGGATGCTGGCAGGGTGTTGCTTAAAGCTTGGGACACACCTGCATGGGACACCTCTTCAGCATGCTGCATTCTGTGGGTATTCCCATACAGAAGTGGGGGTCATACTGTACTCATTCCCAACAGCAGGGATATGACCTGTGATAAAGCTGTGGCTGATGGTGGGGTGAGCTAAGTGCATGTGTGATATGGAAGCTTCTTGCAGCTGACTCACAGATATACATGGGGCATTCCCCTTATGCTGGCTTGTGCGGGGACATCAGCAGTTTCTCAGTACATCATAACTGTGCCTTTTATGGTCTGCCAGTGACTGGCCGGACTGCATCAGTATTCCATACTACACAGACAACTAATGTGCTGCTAACCTGTATGTACAATTCCAAAGGTGTGTGCAGTTGACAGTTACAGTTTACGTACTCTGTCTAGGGTACTTTCACCTGTGACCTGTGTGTATGTTTGGGCCCACATTCATGGCATGTCCATCTTTCAGATGGTGACAAATGCTGACATTTGAACAATGAGTATGGATGACTGCTGGTTTGGGTCTTGCTGGGATGCATTGTGGTTGGCACTGCAGTTGTCAGAGCATGGCCCTGTCATCGACAGTACTGGCCATAGACCACCGGGACACAACCCTCCTTGTCTACATGCTGACCACTTCCACACAATATACAACACACAATAACCGAACACACAGAGCCCTGCATATTGTACACATGCCACAATCTATCCTGTAAATTGGGTCAGTTCAGGTAATCTGTGCTCCACTGTTATTAAACCCACATGTACATGTTACTGCATTTCTACATAGGATTGTGGGGGGGGGGGGCACCTGACAACTGTAAACATTTGCTCTGACTGTACTGGTATTTCAGGTACTCTGCTGGCTTCCATTTCATTTTGTATTCTGACCTATCATGCAGACTACAGGCATATCATTAGAGTACAGATCTTAAGTTTTATTGACCTACATTTCAGTTTCAGACTTCTTACCCTGCAGAACTAACATACAACTGCCTGACCTGTTGTAGTCTGTCTGTGTAGGTCTGGAGGGGGGTTGTTCTTCATTGCCATTAATTGGAGGCCTTAGCACAGCCTTTCTTTATGGTCATCTACACCTGTCCTGCTGGCTGAGGCTGTTGGGTATGTCAGCCTCACTGACATGCATGTGTGTGTCCTATGGACACACATTTGGGCCACCACATGTACTGCAGTGGGATTTGTCACCTTGTCTAGTACTTCCTACTTTGTTGACACCAGTATTTGTTACGGCTTTCATGCTGCCCATATAGGTGTCCACTATTTGCTGCCATCCCATTCAGCCACTCAATTCCCTTGCATGCTCACATCCATACCATAGCTACAAGTAGCAGAACTACTCCATTCAGCAATTGATCGGAAGAGTGACTTACCTTGTGGCTGTGCCAGTATTGAGGATGGTGCTGGAGGGCTGACTATGTCAGATGCACATAGCACACTCCCTATACATGGTAAAGCACAGGTAGTGTCATGTTTGGCATCCCTTTTACTGTATGTGTGAGTCAGAGAGAGATGTCATTCCCTGGGCTCCTACCATGTCAGTGTATGTGCTATGCATTGCCTCTTTGAAAAGCCTGGGCATACTGGGCATGCTTGCTTCTGCCTACATGGGCAGGCTCAGGTTGTTCCTCCTTCGAGACACTCTGTGCCTGTGCTGGCCTTGACAATGGTGTGGGGCTGTGTAGCCCTGCCCCGTGCTGTTCCTGCTGCACATGTTTCCGCAGGATCATATTGTGTAGCATGGCACATACAATGAAAATTTGTGTACATGTAGCTGGAGAGTACTGCAAGGCACCATCAAATATGTCCAGGCACTGGAACCATGCCTTGAGCATCCCATACACATGCTCTATTATGATTCTGGTTTGTGCATGTGGCTCATTATGGAGTTCTCGTTCGGGTATGTGTGCATTTCTGATGGTGTCATCAGCCATGGCTCCAGTGCATACCTAGCATCCCCCACTAGGTGGCCATATGGGAAGTCCCCAATGGCAAATCTCTGGTACAGCTGTGTCATATGCCAGATGTGGGAGTTGTGATAGCTTCCCGGGCTGCCAGCACACACATTAAGTATAATGCCCTGGGCATCGTACATGACCTGGCAGTTGATGGAGGGGAAGCCCTTGCGGTTTATGTAGACCCTACCCCGCTCACCGGGTGGTGCTTTGATGTGTATATGTGTGCAATCTATAGCACCCACTACCTCAGGGTATTCTGCTATTTGGTGGAAAAGACGCATATTGCTGGTCAACACCTCACGAGTGTTGAGGAAATGTATGTGTTCATTGGCATGTGCTGACATGGCATCCAGGACCTGGTGGAGTACCCTAGATGCTGATGCCCATTAAATCCCCAGTTTGCCTTTGGAATGTACCTGTGGCTAGTATTCCTAAGCCTACACATACCTTGGTATCCACTGGGATGGGTTCCCCTCTGTTCGTTCTGTGTGTGAGACATGGCCAGCACAACTCAACAATTTGCTGTAGGATGTCCCTGTCCACCCTATAGCACTCCACTATCTCCAGCTCATGTACTCCCTGGTAGGTTACCCTGGGTCTGTACACTCTTCTCCTTCTCCTCACTGTGGGTTGGTTGTCACCATTCTCAACCTCACCACCCTCAGCCTCTTCCACATATTGATGTATGAGAGCGACACCAACCCCTATCATTTTCTTAGTTTTGTCAAGTAAAATTTCCCCATCTGTGTACACCAGTGGTGTAGAGTTTGTGAGAAAAAACAGAGTGAAAGGTGTTTGCATAGTTTATAGTAGTGTGCTGGGCTGGGCTGCTGCCTGTGTAAATGGCTGATTCTGATACATTTCACCTGCCAGCTATGCTAAGTTCTCCTTGATTGCCTTCCTACTGCTGTTTTCCCTTCCCATTGCCTTCCTGTTTAAGCCTCGAGGCGCGCTGCACATACCCAGTGCTCAGATGTGAACAGAGCTGCTATTTCCTGATTTTTTTTGTTGTTGTTGTTGTTTAAAACCTGGTGCGCAACGCACACACCCGTTTAGGCAATGTAAACACTGCTAGGCAGCCTCAGACACCCCCCCTTCCTTAGCTGTGCTTAGCTAAGGGCCAACATTGGCCACAGAGCTCCAATAAGCTAACAGCATGCATGACACTCCCCCTTATGAGATCATCTACCTCTTATGCTTATACCAAGGGGTTACTGCACCTACACGGTTGGGTGCAAGCTAACAGTGATGGGAAATCAGTGTTTCAGTATCAATCCCCTCATTTGCATAAAACTGACTGCTAATGCATGGTTACAAAACTGACCCTCAGCCAGGGCCCTTAGCAACAACTATTCCATGGTATTGTTGTCTTATGCATGCCATTGACTATTATGGCAGAATGCTGATTTTGGTTTAAAAGCTTATTTCCAACTTTTTTTCTTATTTTTGGGCCGATCCCTTTTGTGCACCGCTGTCCTACACTTAAATGGCCAAAATCGGCCAAAAAAAAGTTAGTTTTTATAATTTTGCAACTATTTACCATGCCAATGGCAATATATTTGGCCATTGGCATGCCTACTATATTGAATACATGCTTTCTTTGGAGCTGTTATGCCTCTGTTTTGTAATTTGCAGAAGTGTATTTGGTTAGTAGCAGAATACATTTCTGCAGGTTACACTATTCCTGCACAGACGCCTGCCTGCTTCCTGGATCACTAATTAATCTCATTTGCATGGTATTCACCTGCAAATGGGGTAATTAGCATACAGGAGCTGTGTCTGTGCAGGAATAGTGTAGGAGCGCTCATGCACGTCCCAGGAGCTTGTTCCTGGATCGCTCGTCTGCCATATTGTGTGCAGCAGCTCTTGCACTATTCCTGCACACCATGCAGAGCTTGCTGAATCCTGGAGTCTGTGAATTAACCATTAGCACCTTAACTATGTCATTGATTTACAGAAACTCTAATCCAAAATAGGATTTGTAAAAATAACTGCAAAACAACATTAACTAAAGAATCTGCACAATGACACAACAGTTAAAATGTTCCCTGAACTATTTACAGTAAAAATGTCATACCTAAATTCCACATAGTTAAAAGTATAACTATACAATTATAAGCTAGTTAAAACAAGCAATATACTTTTTAAAACATTATTTTCAACAAATGTTCTTATAACACGGTCAAAATATAACATCTTAAGTTCAGATTTTCAACATACATCTAAGGATTTCCACCACCTGAATTATAACAGTGAATTTATGGAAATTGAATTTAGAATGTGATTTATGAAAACAAATTTGAGATGATACTTAAATGTTATTGTGCAACAGCACACAACAGTTTGATTGTACCTTTGGTATGTACCTGACGAACAAATGGAACATCCACAGAGGTTCCTCACAAAAAGAATACAGGGCATAAACAACATGTCCTATGCAGATTGCCTCATAGCCCTATCTCTATACCCTGTATCCTACAGACTGCTGAGAAGCCATCTATGCCTGGCATACAAGGCATCCTTGGATACCACTCTGATGGACATTTTGCATATATGCAAAATGAACAGCATCAGTTACTTGATACAGGGATTTAAACTTTGTTTGTGACAAGCAGGACACATTGGTGGGACAGGTAGGTGTCTCTGAGACTTCCCAGCTACGTGAGAGAGAGCTCTTCCCTAACCTTATTCATGAGAAATCTGGACCAGTGGATAGGGAAATGGAAATACACCCAGGGTCTAGCACCTATGTCTCTAATGGACAGAGGTAGCCTACATATTTTGTCATAGCTTACGTATACCCCTTAAACTAACCTCTAAGGCACATAAATTTGTAGAATACAATTGGGATGCTTTGCTAGCCTTATAAAGGCCCCAGTGCTTGCTAGTCTAGTATACACCTATGAATCTATGGAAGGGTCATTAAAATGACTACCATAAAATTCAGACAGGTCCTTTACTGTTAGATCTACCCATGCTCTGTCATCTCCTCATAACATCTATGCTGGTTCCTATCACAGATCAGTTTTAGATCTCATTTGGATGTTCTTCGTTCCACATTGCTGCAGTCCTAACTATTGGGTAGTCCGCTGTCCAGTCGGCCCGAATACCAGAGTATATGGCTGACGTCGGTCAGGGCGCATTAGACTGACGTCAGTACGTCAGGGTACTAATGCGCATGACCGACGTCATATCCTCAGTCTTTTTTGCCGCATGGTCCGATGCAGAAGCAGTTTTGCGAGTGCAGGTTGGCGTTCTGAAATATTTCCGAAGTCGGAGTTTCAGACCGAATCAGAGTTGGCTAAGTACCCGTTGGGAACATTTTGGTTTTTCTTGCCTCAGTATTTAACCGGATGTCAGAAAAGTGAATAACTGTATTTCTTGTGGGAAACAGATACCTCATAGGGATTACCATACCTTGTGTATACCTTGTTTAGGGCCTGAGCACGACGTTGTTGGATGCCGCTCTTGTGCTAGGTTTAACAAGCGCACTATTAAGAGAAGGTTAGACTGTGCCAGGTTAGTGTTTGGGAAGCGTTGCAATTATAAAATGCCGTCGGATGCTCCGACGCCCGCTTCGTCCAAGAAGCGCAAGGACAAAACAGCGAAGCCTAGGGTTGATGAACCGGCAGTCCCGGATGTCGGTTCTTTAGAAGGCTCAGTGGAGCCAGAGGTTTTGCCAGGAGTTTCTTTGGAGTCTCAGGCAGAGACTTTACTGTTACAGGATGTGCCTTCTCAGGAGGTAGGCCAGGCTGAGGGGGCTTCTCAGGTAACTGTGCTTCCCTCTCTTCCCAAGGTAGTTAGAGCCTCTCCTTCGGTTTCCAAAACTTCTTTGAGAGGTAGGCCAGGTTTAGCTTCAGTGGGGGCTTCTCCTAGCTCTTCAGGTTCTGTGCCTAAGAAACATATGCTTAAAATGGCAGAAGATTTGATTACTATGATTAGAGGTTCTATGCCCCCCCCTGATAAGAGGCCTAGGGTGGAACCTGAGTTTGATAGTTTTGAACAGTGTTCAGAGGCTTCTGAGTCTTCTGCGGAAGATTTGCAGGAGTATCCTCCTTATTCTGATTCTGATGTGGATGATTCCACTCCTACAGCTTCTCCTCCTGAGGATTTCTCATTTTCAGAGACTCTGCATTCCATGAGGGAGCACTTTAAATGGGAAGGACAGGATTACTCTGATTCCAGGAAAAGGCTTAGGGAATTCTTGTTTTACCCCAGCATAGGCCCTTAGCTATACCTCCTGTGTTGAATGTGGTGGAAGATGTTTTTGCAGAGGCTTCTCTGAACCCTGATTCTTTGCCTCCTGCTCCTGTTAAGCCTGATAGGTACTATAGGGTGCCTGAAGCTCATAAGTATCTTTTAAGAGTCCTAGGGCAGAACCGGAAACTGTTTCTCAGGGACCTAAAGGTGTTAAGGCCTCTGTGGTTAAAAACCCTGTTCCCACTGATAAAGAGGCAAGGGCTTTGGATAGATGGGGAAAGAAAGTGTATACTTCTTCCACTTTAGCCATGAGGGCGTTGAATTGTCAGTTTCACATGCTAAAATATCAAAATTATCTCCTTTCACAATTGAAATCTAAGGTGGATGCTTTGGCGGAAGGTATTGAGTGTAAAGAGTTGCTGGATTTAGTTCATGTGTCTGAACAAGTGGGTAAGCATTCTTTGCAATGTGGTTTTGATGCTGTACAGGCCTCCTCGAGGGTGGCTGCCACTAGTTCTGTTCTTCGCAGGCATGCCTGGTTGAGGGATCAGAATTTAGCTGAGCATGTTAAGACAAGGATTTTGGATGCTCCTTTACAGTCTGATGTGTTGTTTGGTTCGCCTGTGGAAGCAGTTTTAAAGAAAATGGAGGACAAAGCTAAGTCTATGCAAACTGTTAAAGATTTTTGCAGGTGCAGCCACGAAGTTTAGTAGAAATTGGCCTGCTAAGGGGTGGACATATCCTGCTTATGATTCCCAGTCTAGGGGTAGGTCTAGACGTGGTAGGGGCAGAGCTCAAGGTTCTTTTAGGCCTAGAACAGGGAGTTCACCTGCTCAGACTTCTGGTGAGGGCAGGGGTCAGTCCTTTGTAAACAGACCCAATGACCTGCCTTTTCAGCTGCCAGTAGATTCTCGTCTGGCAGCTCCTTTGGGAGGAAGACTGTCTCTTTTCAAAGAAAATTGGGATTTAATTACTCAAGACAGATGGGTGTTGGATATCATTCTCCACGGTTACAGGTTTTATTTCCATACATTGCCCCCTTTCAAAGGCATGCCAGACGTTCCTCCTCCACAAAGAAAAGAGGCTCACAAGCAAATTTCTCAGTTGCTCCAGATAGGGGCCATTCAGCCAGTCCCTGTATCAGAAAGGGGCCTAGGATTTTATTCTCGCCTGTTCCTAGTACCAAAGAAGGGGAACACGTGGAGACCAATTTTGGATTTATCTATCCTCAACACTTATCTGGACATTCCCAAGTTCAAGATGTTGACATTACAACAGCTTTTACCTCTGCTGGGCAAAGATCACTGGATGGTAACTTTAGATCTCAAGGAAGCTTACCTTCATGTGCCTATAAGGCTAAGTTGCAGGAAGTATCTGCGGTTTCGAGCTGGAAATTCTCATTATCAGTTCTCTGCATTGCCCTTTGGCTTATCTACTGCCCAGAGTATTCACAAAGGTTCTGGCTCCAGTGATAGCTTACTTCAGGCTAAAAGGAATTCAAATCTATCCTTACTTGGACGACTGCCTGATTCTGGCTCAAGAAAAGGAAGATCTTCTACAGCATCTGGAATATGTTATAGCAGTGCTAAGATGCCTAGGGTATTCTGTGAACGAAATAAAGTCCAGTCTAGTACCCTCTCAAGACATGTGCTTTCTGGGTGTGAGACTGAATACAGCAGCCCAGATGGCCTTTTTAACCCCGGACAAACAAAAGAGTCTATCACTTTACTTCCATCAACTATCTCATCAGTCCGTGCTGACTGCAAGGACAGTCCTTCAAGCATTAGGGTTCATGGCATCTTGTATTCTGGTGCTTCCCAATGCCAAACTGCATATGAGGAAGCTACAATGGTATCTCAAAATGTATGGACACAGCACTGCCAGGATTTGGACACTGTCATTCAAATAATACCTTGCCTTCAAAAGAATTTTTGTGGTGGGCTCAGGAATGTCACCTAAACAAGGGACTCTCTGTGACCCGGCCAGAGGCGAGTCAGATTTTAACGACAGATGCCTCGGACATTGCTTGGGGAGCTCATCTAAATGGAAAGTGGATACAAGACAAGTGGCCTGCCAGACTACAGCATCTACATATCAACATGAAGGAGATGTTAGCAGTCCAGTTTGCATTAATGGCTTTCAAGGAGTTACTTCTTCCAGGGCAGGTGTTGATTCTAACAGACAACACAACTGTCATGTGGTACATCAACAAGCAAGGGGGAACACATTCTTATCCTCTATGCAGGCAAGCAATGATTTTATGGGAGACTGCGCTAAGCTTGCAACTAACTCTTCAGGCAAGGTTTCTGCGAGCACAGAACTCCTTAGCAGATGTGTTAAGCAGACAAATCATGGATCCCCACAGTGGAAACTGGATCTTCATGTATTTCAGAAATTGACAGTGTCATGGGGAACTCCAGACATAGATCTGTTCGCTTCTCCACTAAACCACCAGCTGCCAAAGTTTTGCACAAAGGGGTTTCATCACACAGCTTGGAAAGTGGATGCTCTGTCTTTCAGTTGGAAAAACCTTCATGTGTATGCCTTTCCACCTCTGCCTCTTCTTCCAAAGGTGCTATTAAAAGTCAGACAAGACAAGCCAAGGATGATTTTGATAGCTCCAGATTGGCCTCGGCAACACTGGTACCCACTACTAAGGAGTCTGGTAAGGAAGCCTCCATGGCCTTTACCTTTGATTCCACATCTGTTATCTCAGAAGGACGGTCATCTGCTCAATGTCAAGCTTCACTCTCTTCATCTAACAGCCTGGCATATTCTGTGTTGAAACACAGCAGGTCTCAACTTCCTCAACAAGTTTTAAATGTGATTATGGAAGCTAGAAGACCTAGTACAAGGAAAGTGTACATGAAAAATGGAAGAGATTTTTATTTTGGAGTACAGCAAAGAATTTGGAGATTTCTGAGCCTAATTTGAGTGTGGCTCTTCAATATCTTACTGGAGTTATTGGACAAAGGTTTGTCCTTCTCTTCCATTAAGATTCATGCTGCAGCAATTTCAGCTCACTATGATTGTGACCCACCATTGTTTTCGCATCCTTTGTTCAAGCAGTTTCTTAGAGGGGCAAAGAATATAAGACCCCCACGTAGAGCTCCTACTCCTGCTTGGGATCTCAATTTTGTGTTGGAAAAACTTACTCTACAACCTTTTGAGCCTGCGGCTACTGCTGAATTGAAATACTTGTCATGGAAGACTGCTTTTCTGTTGGCTATTACTTCTGCAAGAAGGGTGTCTGAGTTGCAGGCCCTTATGGCAGTAGAGCCCTTTTGATTTTCCATAAGGATAGGGTATCATTACGCATACTAATCCTTCCTTTATGCCTAAGGTGGTTTCTAGTGTGGCTTTAAACCAAACTATTCATTTGCCTACTTTTTATGCAGACCCCCAAAATAAAGGGGAAAAGATTTTGCACACTTTAGATGTACACAGGCAATTGCGTTATTATTTAAGCAGGACTAAGGATTTTAGGCAGTCTCAGCAGTTGTTTGTTTCTTTTGCTTTGAGTTCACAGGGCAAGCCTGTGTCAAAACAGACTATTTCTAGGTGGATTGGGTTTTGCATTGCATTTTGTTATTCCCATCATGGCAAGGAGATTCCAGCTGGGATTAGGCCTCATTCCACTAGGGCTACTGCCACTTCAACAGCATTTCTAAGGGGTGGCAACTAAGGATATTTTGGAGGCAGCTACTTGGAGTTCAGTGCATACTTTCTCTAAGCATTATCACCTTCCTCTCTACTCTAAGTCTAGGGCTGGTTTTGCCACAGCTATTTTGCAAGGCATGTTGTCAGCTCCTGCTTCTTTATGATTTGCCAGCCTCCCTTACCTCTGCTTTGGGATTCTACCCAATAGTTAGGACTGCAGCAATGTGGAACGAAGAACATAGTACAGTTTTGTACCTACCATAAATGTAGATGTTCGAGGATCCACATTGCTGCAGTCAATTACCCTCCCTCCTTCCCTCTGTGTTTAGGGGTGGTTGTGTAGGTGAGGTTATCTGCTGATGTTTTTGTATATATTTTTGTATATAATGTACATATTTTTGGTGCAGGTATTTTGGGCCTTGTCTTTTTAGGGTCTTCTGACATCGGGGGCAAGAAAAGACTGAGGATATGACGTCGGTCATGCGCATTAGTACCCTGACGTACTGACGTCAGTCTAATGCGCCCTGACCGACGTCAGCCATATACTCTGGTATTCGGGCCGACTGGACAGCGGACTACCCAATAGTTAGGACTGCAGCAATGTGGATCCTCGAACATCTACATTTATGGTAGGTACAAAACTGTACTTTCTGTTTGTTTATTGACAGCCTTTCACTTGATCTCAGACTATCCAGTCTATTGGTCTGTGCTTATAATGTTGTGCTTTTTTTATTCAACCTCTGATTATGTGATTATATTGAGAAAGAAATTAGTTATGCACTTATTATGCTGAATCTCTGTTATCCTTATTCTTCCCACTTTGACTTGTGTGTGTGTGTGTGTGTGGGGGGGGGGGAAATACTCTATCAAGCTGATTTAACCCAGCAACAGCAGCTACTCCAGAAGCTCAAGCTCCTTAATAACTTCTGGTTTCACGGCTATCTTGCTAACAGATCCCAAGTTATAAAATGGCATAGAAAGTCTCTCTTTTTCTCCCAGTTCCTGCAGGCATTCATCATGACTCAATTCTTGGCCCTATACTCTAACACATCTTTGTCAATAATCAATAGGAGGCCTCTAAATCAGCCAAAATAGTCCATAATGCCAAGAACACTACCTTCATACATAGTGCCCAAAACCTTGACAACCTGCAGAAAATCACTCAAGAATATTACTCGTGTCCTTTTTACCTATTGAAGTTTCGTTAAAAGACTATCATTTTTTTCTCAACCCCCCCCAAAAAAAACATTACACTTATCCTCTTTACCCCAAGACACCTCTGCTAAGAAACCCTCCTTGAAATTGCCCCACATACTAAATTGCTAGGTAACTATATTGATGACCGCTTAAAATTTGACAACCGTATCCAACACATTGTAATGAAAACTCACCAGAAATTGACTACTTGTACAGAAATAAACAATTCCTCAGTGACCAAACCAGAAATATTTAGACTCCATATTTTTTCTCTTGACCCTCCTCTACTGTCCTTCCAGCCATCCTCAACTCCTTTTCCAATTTTGTGCATGGAGTCAGGGTGTCACTTCAGCAGTGACAATCATCTCAAGCCAAGGTTTATACCGCCAGGTGGCTATCCCTGCCACGGTAGTTAATTTGTACCACTCACTTGCACACACACACACACACACACACACACTCTCACCTATGGTCAACTTAGAGTGTCCAAGCCACCTACTGCATGCCTTTGGAATGTGGGAGGAAACTAGAGCACCTAGAGGAAACCCACGTGACCACAGGGAGGACATGCAGACTCCGCACAGAAGGCACCCCATCCAAGAATCAAACTGGAGAACATCTTGCTGTGAGGCAAAAACACTAACCACTGCACCACCGCAGCCACCCAATCCTGACCCTCCTCTACCATGCTCCAATATTCATTAACTTACAAGCCTCTCAAATAATAAAGCTTGAACAATACTACCCCAAAGTAGTAAAATTTGAAGTAAACCACCTGCACAGATCCCACCACTGCTTAGCACTCAAGGAACGGAACTGACTTGGATTACCCCATTTCCTATCTTACTCCAAATTTGTTGCTATCCACAGCCTGCTCTACAAAACCAGAAATTGTCCATACCTCTCAACCCTAACCCAGCAATACATACCAAATGGACCCCTATGCTCCATTAAAAAGTTACTGTTTCTTGTTAGTAAATCCAAAAATGCAGCAGAAGACCCTCTTTTCCCAAACCATGTCACTTTTTCCCAACCCTTGTCATAACTCTCACACACACTCCACTACATCTTTCCATCATCCTCACTTCCCACCCTACTCATCCATCTCACATGAACTCTATACCTGTAACCCAATCTATTTTTTCAAACCAAAACTGCTCCCAAACCAACCCCCTCCGTACTCCCCTCTTAAATGTGGTACCAGAAAATCACCACTCTCACACAACCTAAGCTATCCTTGCCCAGCACACTGCCTCACTCTTCTACTCCACCACATCTCTCTCTCACTAGCCAGTGACATCCACCCCAACCCCCGGACCCATCTCTAACATCAGTTTCACCAAACCCTCCAGTCAACCCACAAACTCAAAGTCCATTCTTACAACACAACGCACAAAGCCTAAAAAACAAAATCCCTAACCTCTATGTCTGGCTCTCCCATAACCACCCCAACATTACCGCTGTTTCTGAAACCTGGCTGAAAACCTATATGAAAGATAGAGAAATCCTACCACCAGGTTTCCAAATAATTTGAAATGACAGAGCCCACAAAAAAGGAGGTGGAGTAGCAACAATCTTCCTCACCTCTCATACTATAACTCCCTACTCCAATAAAATACCAACCTTTGCCAATGCTGAAATTATAATAAGGTTACTAAAAATAAACAACCACAAGTCCATATGTATCGCTGCCCTCTATATTCCCCCTGGTGATAATATCAAAACTCTTGAAAACATCATGTCCTGGATCTCCTCCAATATAATAAATGAAACTTATATACTCAGAGATACCAACATCAACTGGAATACTATTAACTCTGAAGCCTCATCCCACACAATCAACCTGTACAACTTCTCCCAACTAATACAATCTCCAGCCAGACCAAATAAAGATGGTACCTCTGGTACCATCATTGACTGGATCCTAACAACTCACCCAAACCTTATCACCAAAGCTGGAACATTACCTGATCCTCTCAGCGATCACCTACCAGCCTTTGCCAACTGTCTTTAATCTCCAATGCATAAACATCACTGCATCCAAACCCACAACCTCTCCTCTTTCAACCCTCTAACTTTCTCCGAATGTTTAAAGCATACTGACTGGTCCCCTCTAAAAACCCTTCCTCTAGATGATGCTGTTTCCTACTTTAACCACTCATTCCTAACCCTTCTCAATCAGCAAGCCCCCCCCCCCTTGAACCAAATGCATCAAAACCAATCCCTGCCCATGGTTATCAAAAGATACTAAACTAGCCTTGCACCAAAGGGACAAAAATATCAAAAACATAAAAGCCCTAACACCCTCCTAGAATATAAGTAACTACAAAACTCCACAAAAAACTAATAAAGACCACAAAAACTACTACTTCAAACTCCAGTCCTTGCACTCAACAAATCCCAAAAAATTCTGGGACTCCATCTTATCCATGCTGCATCCAGTAAACAAAGAAAACCCCTGCCCAGACCACAACCTCTCCAACTTTGAAACAGCCAGCCGGTTCAACTCATTCTTCATAGACTGTATAGCTAAACTATCAGCCTCCTTACCAGCCCCCCTCCTCCACCACCACCCCCTCCTGCCCTATCCATCACCCAAATCATCAACCTTCCTCCACATCCTTCTGCCTCAAGCCCATCTCCACAAACACTATAAAAAGACTTCTCCTCAAACTCAAACCCTGTCACAATGCACCAAACAACCTTCCACCCACCTTCCTCAAACAATCTGCACACAGCATTGCCTATCCCATCTCTATTCTTATAAATATATCCATACAAGAATCATACGTCCCTTCTATCTGGTGCCATGCTTACATCATCCCCCTCCACAAAGGTAGAAAAAATACTGATACCACCAACTTCAGGCCTATTGCTATCCTTTCCCCTCTTTCTAAAATACTAGAGAAAACAATACTAGCACAACTCATGGCACACCTAACACTAAACAATCTCATCTCCCCTAACCAACATGGCGTCCTCCCTGACCACAGCATCATGATTGCCCTTCTTTCCTTTCTTGAAACCATAAACCTTGAAAGCGACTCAGGCACATTTGTATCCACACTATTCCTAGATCTATCAAAGGTATTTGACACCATCTCACACATCCTACTTATATCCCAACTCTCCACCCTACACCTCTCTCCCACCACCATTGCCTGGTTTTCCAGCTACTTGTCCAACCGCCAACAAGCTGTCCAATGGAAAACTTCAACCTCCCCCTTCCTTCCCACACCCACAGGTGTCCCACAAGGTTCTGTTCTTGGCCCTCTTCTCTTCAACCTATTCATTAACAACTTTCACCAATCCATCCCAGACTCATCTATCATCAGATATGCAGATGACTCAACAATCATCTGCTCAGCCTTCTCCCCCTATGAGCTCCTAGCAAAGACCCAACTAGCCTTCTCCAAAACAGAAACCTAGATGCAGTCTAACCGTCTGGCACTAAATGGAAATAAAACCAAAGTAATGCTACCAAAACTTCATTGACAAATCCACATTCACCATACACAGCCAAAACAACACCCTCCTTGAAATTGTTCCCAGCATCAAGCTTCTTGGCATCATTATTGATGAAGAACTAAAATGTGACACCCACATCCGCTCCACAATTAAGAAAACCCACCAAAAGTTAGGTCTCCTCTACAGGCACAACCACTTCCTAAGCCCCTCTACCCATCAAACTCTTCATCCACCTTCCTACTCCCCTCCCTTATGTATGGTGCCCCTCTTTTCACCAATCTCCATCTTGGCCTTCAGTCCAAACTTGAATCCTGCTACCACAAGATCTTCAAATTTGCAACCAATTCAAAAAACTCATTCCACCACTGCCACTCCCTCCTTTCCCTCAACTGGTTTGAACTACCCAACTACCTCATTTACCTACAACTTTTAGTTATGTACTTACCATAACTTTAGATGTTTGGGATCCATCTCGTCTACATTCTGTACTGATGGGTTCGGAGCCGATCCTCGGCTCCGACTCGGCACGCTATACTATAGAGCGAAGTCTCTAATTGGCTGAGCTATTCTATATCCCAGGATGCACCACCACTACTTCCCCAGATCTTGTTTGTCCGCACACATGCACACAGTCATAGACAGTTGAAATAACATTGCCAGGTGTTTCAAGATGAAATGGCTAAACTGAACCGTCCAGTCTCTTCTGATCTCCAAGGCAGGGGAAAGGAGGGTGGGTATTAGGAATGTAGGCAAGATGGATCCCAAACATCTAAAGTTATGGTAAGTACATAACTAAAAGATGTTATGTGATCCTATCTCGCCTACATTCTGTACTGATGGGACAGCGTCCCTAGCACCTGATTCCTGGGTGGCTCACTGGAAAACACTCCTGAGAACTGTGGAACCGAAGGAAGCTTGCCCCCGAGATGCCACATCCAATTTGTAATGAGAAATGAAGGTGTGAGGAGAAGACCAGGTAGCCGCAGCACAAATGTCACTAATGGCAAGCTTGGAATGAAAGGCTGTCGAAGTAGCCATAGCCCTTGTAGAATGAGCTTTCACAGTGGTTGTAAGCTCTCTATTAGAAAGAAGGTAAGTATGACTGATACAGTCTCTGATCCACTTGGCAATGGTGACCTTTGTGACAGCTTTGCCCAATTTATTGTCCGAAAAGGACACAAACAACTGATCTGTTTTTCGTGTTTGGTGCGTCCTATCTAAGTAGAAACGCAACTGCCTGTGAACATCCAATGAATGGAAGATGTATTCCACTCTGTCTGAGTAGTTTGGGAAGAAAACTGGGAGTTCCAATGACTGTTGAAGACAAAAACTAGAACAAACTTTGGGAACAAAGGATGGATTAGGCCTGAGGGATACTCTATCCTTATGAAAAACCAGGTAAGGTGGTTTGACACATAGGGCTTGAAGTTCCGAAACTCTTCTGGCTGATGTAATTGCCACCAAAAAAGCAGTCTTCCAAGAAAGAAATTTCAAGTCACAAGTTGCTGCCGGTTCGAAGGGGGAAGAGGTCAAAGCACCGAATATGAAATTAAGATCCCACGGTGGAGCTGGATGAGAAATCGGAGGTCGTAGCAGACCAGCACCTTTCATGAAGGCTTTACACAACTTATTGCTCATCAAAGGTGGGTCTATACTTTCATGAAAATTAGAAATAGCTGCTAACTGAACTTTGATGGTAGAGACCGAAGAACCTTGATTGAATAAGGAAGCTAAAAATTTTAAAACTTCAGACACCGGGGCAGTAATAGGATCTAATCCCCGGAGTTGGGCCCAAATGGCGAATCTCTTCCATTTGCTGTTATACAGTTTTTTAGTCGAATTCTTGTGGGCCGAGGACAAGATATGTATGACTTCTGAGTCCAAAACTTGGTTCCTGACTATGGTCGGAAGTGGAGGAGCCAAGCTGTTAGCCTCAACGAATGAAGGGACTGATGAAGCTGTCCCGACTGGTGAATCAAGAGATCTGGAGCCTGGTCCAGGAACCATGGACCGTCCAGTGCGTATTTCTGAAGAAAGGGCAGCCAGACTTGACGAGGCCAGTATGGGGCAACTAAAATCATCTTGCACCGCAAGTGAATCGCCTTCTGGATCACCCTGGGAAGAAGGGGAACCGGAGGGAAGGCGTACAGCAGGCCGGTGGGCCAAGCTTGGACTAGGGCGTCCTTGGGAACCCCCCCCCCGGAACTGGGGTGAGAGAGAAGAACTGTAGACATTTCGTGTTGTGAGGAGTTGCAAAGAGGTCGCAACAAGGAGTTCCCCATCTTCTGAAGATCTGAGTTACTACTCTGTCGTTCAGAGACCACTCGTGAGGGGAGAGAATAGTTCTGCTCAGTCGGTCGGCTATCACATTGGATCTCCCCAGAATGTGTGTTGCTACCAAGAAACGGTTGGTTGCAACAACCCAATCCCATACTCTCATGGCCTCTCTGCAAAGGGGGTTGGACCTGGTCCCTCCCTGCTTGTTCAAGTACCAGACTACTGACATGTTGTCGGACTAAACGGCAATCATGCCCTGGGGGAGGTAATTGTGTAGTGCTTGTAGCGATAGAAGCACCGCCCTCATTTCCAGTATGTTGATGTGTAGGGAACTGTCGTCGGGGTGCCACTTGCCTTGGACTGACCTGCCCAGGTAATGTCCCCACCACCCCGTCTGGGAGGCGTCCGTAGTCAAAGTGGCCACTGGAGGTGGAGGAACGAAGTGTCACCCCTGATCCAGATTGGAGGAAAGAAGCCACCAACGGAGGTCCTGTTTGCACGTCTCCGTGATCATAATGAGGTGACTGAGAGGGAGATCCTGATATGACCACTGGACTGACAGGAGCCAATGGAGAATACTCATGTGCAATCTCGCTAAGGAAACTAGGAGAACGGTAGCCGACATGGAACCCAACAGTTGTAGGACCATCCTTGCTGGGGCTCAGCGTTTGAACAGCAATGCTCGGACTTGAGATTGTAATGTTTCTATCCTCTCTGTAGGAAGATAGACCCGCATTTGCTTTGAGTCTATCTCTACTCCGATAAACCGTATGCGCTGAGATGGCAGCAACACGGACTTTGCCCAATTGAAGGTGATTCCCAGGGAGTCGCCTAGAGAAATAGTGGCTGCTAGGTTTTGTAAGAGTAGACGCCTGGAGGTGGCAGTTAGGAGCCAGTCGTCTAGATATGGAAACAACTGGAATCCTAGACTTCTCAGGTGAGCAGTCACCACTGCCAAACATTTGGTGAACACCCTGGGGGCTGTGGTGAGACCAAAGGGCAGTGCACGGAACTGGAAATGACTGTCTCCCAGGCTGAAGCGCAAGTGTCTCCTGGACGCCTGATCTATCAGGATGTGATAATAGGCGTCCTTGAGATCTATGGAGCACATCCAAACACCTTTCTCCAGCAGCGGGAGAATGGATTGTAAAGTGACCATCCGGAACTTGGACTTCTTGACAGAACGGTTGAGCTTGCTGAGATCCAAGATGGGCCTCATGTCCCCGGTCTTTTTTGGCACCAAAAAGAATCTTGAGTAAGTCCCTAATCCGGTCTGGTCTACGGGGACTGGTTGGATGACTCCTTTTTGAAGCAGCTTTGAAATTTCGAAGGCTGCGAGATTCCGTTGACTGGGTGGTGGGTCCGGGATTTTCCGGGATGGAGGGAGGGGCTGTGAAAAGGGGATGTTGTAACCTCCGGCAATGATTCGGAGCACCCATCGGTCCTGGGTGATATTCTCCCAGGCCTTTAGGTGCCTCAAAGCTCCGGAGCGGCGCAGTCGGGCAATCCTTCAGGGATGCTGGAAGGTTGAGGAGCCATGAAAGGACTCGCAGTCTCCAGTGTTGCAGGGACCCTGCCGCCTCTGGGACGGCGTCTTCCTGAAAAATTTCTCCCTCCTCTGCCTCTAGAAGGGGGATCATCCTGCTGTGAGGGGTAAGTCTTCTGAGATTTACGGAACCACATTTTCCCCCTCTTCTAGCCTTGGGATAAGGCCTGAAGGGAGTGGAAAACCGTGCCCCTATGGCAGTCAAAGTCTTACCCTCTTGTTCACAGTGGGTCAAGGTGTCCTTTACCTTGGGTCCAAACAAGGAGGACCCATCAAAGGGAGCATCGGCAAAGGAAGACTTGAAGGCCTCCGCAAAATGACACAGGCAGAGCCAGGCCTGTCTCCGTAGAGCAACACCTGTACCCGCCGCCCTACTCGCCGCATATGAAATGAGCCTCATGGACGAATTCGATATAGATGACAGGGTAGCCAACTGAGAGCTAACCGTCTGGGCCAACTGCTCAGGTAGGTTACCACAGAGGGTATCTGACAGCTCCTTGACCAGATCCCTCTGAAGTCTGGTGAAGTGTGTAAGGTAATTCAGAGACCTTAATGTAAAGGCCGCTGAAGTAAGGGTGCGCTTCCCGTACCGATCCATACTCCTGGACTCTTTATTAGGAGGGTGGACGGACACTGAAGCCTCTGCCACATCTTGCTGGGTAGCAGAAGCCATCACCAGGGCATCTACGGCCACACCTTTGGATAAGAATTCCTTCTCTGGGGGGGCTGACAAAAATTTACTAGGGCGAGCTGGCACCGGTTCCACAGAATCCGGGTGCTCCCACGCCCTTCGAGAGATCAAATCCAAGAGCTCATCGAAGGGCGGAGACACCCAGGAGGCGGAAGGCTGAGCCCCGAAGGCCTTGAGGAATACCGACTCCTCAGCGGAAGGGGGTTTGGATTGCCAGTCGCCTCATTGTTTGAGGATTTCTAAGATGTCCACAAAGGAGACATCATCCGCGGATGACTTGGGGGACCCCTCCGCATCATCGAGGTCGGTATCTGAGGTGAGAGACTCATCAGGCGAGTCGACGTGCTTCCTCTTACACTATCTCTTCCTGGGAGGTTCCTCCGAAGAAGCTTCGGAAGGACCCCCAGGAAGGGAGGAATCCCCAATGGGGGTGACCTCAGGCTCCAGGGCTCCGCTGTCCTGAGACAGGGGGACAACAAAGGAACAAGTCTCCATGCCAAGGGAAGGTGCCGGAGAGACGGTGGAGGTAGCCAAGGAAGATTTGGCTAAAGCACTCCTCATGGCCCTGAAGGCCGGACCCCCAGAGTCCTGGGACGGTCCGACCCCTGAGGCCACAACAGTAGAAGGCACTCCTGCAGCCGAAGCACCGAGAGGGAGGCTCGGAACCGAAAGCATCGGACCCGAAACCTCACCCCCGTGGGCGACCGAGGAGGTCCGTGTACCGAACTCCGACCCGAAGGTCGGGGTTGGAGTAAGGGTCGGAGCCAACCCGAAAACCTCCACCGGCTCCACCAGCACCGACTCCAATAGTGCCGAGGCTGTTGGAGGAGGAACCAAAACAACAGGGTGGACAGTCGGCTCCGGAGCCGACTGGGCTGGAGCCGATACTAACTTTTGAAAAACTGGAGACTGAAACAGCCTTTGAAGTACCCTGTCAATATCCGAATTGGACATCCTCGAGGACCGAGAAGAGACCGATCGGGCCCGAGTTGACTTCTCCGCCGGTTCTGAAAGACTGGGGGACCGGCTCCGAATAGTCTCAAGTATTATCGGCGCCAAGGGAGATTCCACCAGTACAGCAATTTCCCTCGGAGCCGACGGGGACCTTATCTTTAAACCTGCCAATTGCCCACCTCTCGTTACTTCCTTAAAACCTTACATTCCCAACTGCTCATTCATATCAGAAAAAACAAAATCTCCTTCAGGTCCACAAACCTGCACAACCTCCTGGCCATCTACTGCTGTCCCACTCCTTAGCTAAGCAGTGGAACTCTCTCCCCACACACCTTCGCAACCTATCTAACCATACAAATTTTAAATCTCAGCTACTCTCTCATCTTTCTTCCAAATGGGAATGCCCTTGCCACACCATCTTAAACTTCCCCCATTCCACTTTGCACTGACTCATCCAACTACCTCTACTATTACTTCATCCCACCCAAAACAATCCCTCCCCTACCAAAAATGAGTTTTCTCTCTAATATCTATTGTACTATACTCTCCAGTCTCAAATATATAATTACCCTCTCCATGCATAATATTTTCCTAACCTACTAATGGCTAGTAGCTATATATTTTGAAATGTTAAACCTACAATTGAGTTTATAACAAAAATATTCACTTTATGTAAATGTTGAAATTTCTGTATTGAATTATGTCTTTTCATTTTTGTAACATTGTTTCAAGCCAATTACAAATATTATGGAGTTTATCTGTACATGTTTAATTAGCTGTATGAACTATGTCCTTTTGTAACATGTGAAATGTAACTTGCAATTATCATGGAGCTTTTCTCCCTAGGCCTCCCCTGAAAACTGGCTCTTCTTGTCCCAGTGGACTTCTCCGGTAATCAAACTTAAATAAATAATAAATAAATAAATTATCTAAACAATCATGTGTTGCTTTGTGATTGATTGTGCAATTGCCTGGTAAGAGAAGATTTATTTTGATTTATATATTTTTATTTTTGACTGTTTGTAGGAAGTATGGGATAGCCTGTATATAACAAGACTTATCAGAGTTGTTGTTTGTCTTTCGGCTTTTAGCGGTTAGGGGTCACCACAGCGGATCTCTGGTCTGCTAATGATTGGTAGTAGATTTTCACGAATGCGGAGGTGCCAGCTCAACATTCAACCTTCAACAAAGGCACGCCCATTTACGCATGTCTTGTGAACGCCCACCCAACCGCAGGGAGGACATGCAAACTCTACACAGAAGGTACTCCCCGCA
Organism: Protopterus annectens; assembly: GCF_019279795.1. Lineage (NCBI taxonomy): Eukaryota > Metazoa > Chordata > Ceratodontiformes > Protopteridae > Protopterus > Protopterus annectens. The sequence continues at coordinate 435,171,619 of NC_056740.1, read as the reverse complement.
GTCTAGCCGAGAATCGAACGGGAGAACCTCTTGCTGTGAGGCAACAATGCTACCGCTGTACCACCGTGGATATAACAAGACTTACCAGAATACTGGTTTGTAATTTCTTGATTTTTACTGTTTCAAACAGGTGTAACTTCGAGCAATAATGAGAAAGGAATTCTAGCTCTTGTGTGACCTTTACAATTGGTATGGTCAGAGCAAAGACTTTATTCTACTTAATTTAATATTTAGTTGTATATTGTTTGTGTGATTTTTTTCTCTTAGAAGTTGATTTAAAATCTCTTTGAATTCTGTGGTTACTGATTTTGATTATCCTTTTCTTTTAAAATTCTTTATTCATCTGCAGCTAAAAATGTATTCCTTAAATACGTATATCATTAAAGATTTGCTAAAGTACACATATCTTGCATAGTGTCCTAAATACTATGCATATTTAAAGGTAACACCTGATAACACTGGTGATCTGGGTTCCTCATGTCAAAAGCAAGATGATTTGCTTACCATTATTAGTAGTAAATCTAGACTTACTGATGTGCAATTGGTATGGCTTGGAGAACTGTTGTGACATATATTAATGACTGGACTGATGAGATAAATAATGTGAGGCAAAGAGCAAATAGAACACATTTAGGAAAGGAAGTGTCTATTGTCAGTAAAGATCACTCACCACCTACTAAACAAGATAATACCACTGACAACTTTGGAACTCTGGACACAACTATTCAGAAATCTGAGGCTTCAAAACATACAGAAAAAAAAGAAGAAAGAAATAAATTAAATTCACAAGTAACAAAGAAAAAGAAACTGATTAATGTCCATAAAGCAAAGAGAATACATACCAAAAAGGACACTGTTTTGTTATGTAACACACAGATTACTGGGAATGAAAACATTTTTCTGCCAGAAAACCTTCAGTGTATATGAAAAGGCATCATTTTTCCAAAACAGAAGGTATACAGAAGGAGGCAAGTGGCAGATGAAAAGGAAGAAATCAAGGCAATGTTTTACTGTAGTAACCCCCTGGATGTACATTAGCAAGGCCTGCCCAAACCTCGACCACCACCCAGCACCAGGTGAGTTGGCATTCTGAGCATGCGGTACATAGATCCTGCAAACTTGTTATAATACCAAAAAATAACAGTTGTTCGGATTAAATAGTCTTCTCTTTAATAATGATGCAAGGTGCCCGCCCTGCTATAAGGAAATACATTTTAAAAACAAAATGAAAGGAAAAGGAAAATGTGTACAACTTGTATTGTAGTAACATTAAACCCTGAACTGACCTGCTGATGGACACGTAGCACCATCATTATTAAAGTGAAGATTATTAAATCCTCAAACAATGCTTATTTCTTTGAACAAGTATAGCAAGATCTGTAAACCGCATGAACAGTAGAAAAAAAAATGAAGGTCAGCTCTCCAAACTGCAATGAACAGTAACAAAATGAAATGTTGGCTTATAGCAACCATTACAGGTATATTAAGCATGCGTGCACAGAAACCGGTCCGGCAGAGAATGGTAAATCTATACTTTTATTCACTGTACTGTGGTCTTGGAGTTGGTATATTTAATTTAGGAGGGGGTGTGGGGGTAGAGTTGCCACCTTTTTTTGTGGCTAAAACTGGACTTTGGTCACACCCCTCACACCTCCCATAGCCTCACCCATTCCCTGCCCACTTTCCACCCATTTCTTGACGTCGTCCTCACATTGCACGACGGGAACACCCTCTTTTTCTAATTGTGATTCCTTTTTTTCCTACAGATTTACTATGATTTTTGTAAAAAAAAAAAATAGTAAATCCGCTGATTTAACAACCTCCAGTAGTCTCTTTTTTATAAACCGAATACCAGAGTTTGTGCAGTGTTTTCCAGACTACTGGACAATAAATTTGATTTCCAGATAGTCCAAAAATAAAAAAAGATAGGTGGCAATGCTATATGGGGGTGCAGGGGGCACTCAGCCCCCTGCACAAATGAAAAACAAATATTCTTGCAACAGAATACAACTCTGGCTGCTGTGTCATGGGCAGGGATCTTCAACATGAAATGAGCAGCATCTGTAATAAAGAGAACAGTATTTCATCCATGAAAAAATGGATATTTCTTTCCATTATGACAAGTCTTGCAGGATCTGTATACTCAATCTCAGAATCATTCACAACTCACATGTACAGGGGGGGATTTCTACGTGTCAATCAACAAGCAATGTATGTCTGATGACACTGGCAAATCTGCATAGCATGTCAGTCATGCATAATTTCCATACGACATCATGGCCTTGTGGCATGTCAATCACTCAGACCATCCCCACTTCTGCACAAAACGACTTGGGGGGGGGGGGTTGCTACAGTAAAACATTACCAACATCAAAACCGAACATGGAAGGATTGAAGAGTATTACTGGAAGAAAAATCAGTAGAAAGAAGTTGATAACGTGGTTCAAGCTGTAGATGTACAAAGGCAGTTGGATGAGAATTATATGCTTGTAAATGTAATAAGCAATGAAACAGAGGGATTAATAAGACTAATGGTGATAGATTATTCCTTTCTAACAATTGATAGAGCAGATATTACTGAATTAAAAGATGAAGATTCTTCAGATCTGGTCAGAAAAGATATTCTTGTAATTGGAAGTTTAATTATTATAGGAATTGATATTTACATTTGCAAAGAAGATAATAAACATAGAATAATGTTATGCTTGCCAGGAGCAAAAATAGAGGAGGCGAAACAAGCCTTATAACGCCTAAATGTAAGGCAGTACAAATCTGTTTTTATTCATGTCAGTTGTAATGATCTCATCGTCAAGGACTCTCCTACTGTTACTAGGGAACATATAGCCCTCTTAGATGGTATATCTTGCGCAGATGTTAGGATGTATTTTTCACAAATCACATATAGAAAAGAGTCAGGTAACCATGAATGAAAATATATTTTGGGTAAATGCCTATATGAAAAATTGTCCTGTTTTAAAAAATGGAAATGTGTAGAACACCCAAGCCTAATTTTGGGCACAAGTGCATTTAGACAGAATGACGTTTAGTTGTCAAGATCAGAGAAGAGAAATTTAGCAGCAGATATTTTGCAATATTTGCCAAAGTTAAGGCAAGATTTTTGCCAGGTAAAAAATGCAACAGCTCACAGATAGCAACATTTGATACATCTCTGATGCTTGTTAATACTAGGAGCATTAATAATAAATTTTTTTGGAAAATTTGCTATGTTCCCTTAAGATTGATGTTGCTATTGTTTGTGAAATGTGATTAAAGAACAATCACTGGAAACCAGATCTGTCAGGATTTAAATGCTTTTACTGTAACAGACATTCTGACAAAAAATCAGGTGGAGGTGTTATGATAGGGATTAAAGACTGTTATGAGACCTGTGATTATTACATGTTCAGTTATAACACCAATACTTTAGTTTGTGTACCTGTGACAATAAAGACAACCCAGAACATATAACAATTGTTGGAGTGTATAGACCACCAAAGTCAAGTGTGATGACCTAGAGGAATTCATACATCTTGCATGAAACACATAAGGGAATAATAATAGTGACTGGGGGCTTAAATTACCAGAAACAGACTTAAATAATATTGATTCAACAACATTAATAAGGTAATTATGCATAGTATATATTCAGGAACAACAATTGCTTCAGATTGTAAAAAAAAAACTACCAGGGAAAGGAACATACTAGACATTGTGTGTATTCGTAAAGAAATTACTCTTACTTCATGTCTAGTTTTACCACCACTGATGTGCAGTGATCATAGAGTTATTAAGGTTAATTTGTTGCTAAATAATTCTGCCAAACTGAAATCTAAACCAATGCACATAAGATTAATAACAGATTATATGGAAGCATAACAGTCACTATGTAAAACTATTTGGAGTGATGTGTTCACTGGAAAAACTGCAGAAGAAATGTAGAAAGTTTTGAAAGAAAGTTGTTTGAATGCAAAACAAAATCAAAAAATGTGTAACATCAGGATCTAGGCACACAATGTCAGGAGGATATATTTCCATAAGAACAAGATGACTGATTAATGTGAGAGTCAATAAATATAACAAATGGAAAGCAGCTGAACTACGACTTTAAAAACTGAAGCAAACAAGCTGGACAAACAAATTAAACATAGTTTGAGACACGCTCAATTAAATTCTGAAGAAAATATATGTCAAAATATTGACCAAAATAGGAAACCATTTTATAGATACATAAGATGTGGTGGGAGTAAAGACATACAAACTGATAACTGTGTGTAGATTCTAAAATTTATTCTCAGACGCAACAGATTATAGATACATTTACAAAATCTTATGCAAAGCATTTTGTCTCCACAAAGGAAGTGATAAATTGTCCTAGTGACATCCAGGTAACCTTATTTACTGAAATCAAATGAACAAATTGAAAATGAACTATGCAAACTGGATCCAAACAAAGCACAGGAAAAAGATAGAAGAACAATTTGGCATGAACTTACAGTACCATTAAATATGTTATTTACTAGGTCATATAAATATGGAGAGATTCCACATGACTGGAGACATGCACTTGATAAACCCATGTTTAAGGGAAATTAAAGTAGGAGAAACCCAGTCATATAGACCCCATGCATTTACTTTCATGTTGTGGAAAAATAATGGAGAAGGTTATATTGGATAAACTATTGGCAGAATTGGAAAGGTTGTGACGAAACCACATACCAGCATACATATGCTGCAAATAGATATATTACCACCTGTAACATGATGTTCTATAACAATATAATAACAGCTATGAATGAAAAAATGCACTGTGATGTAATTTAGTATAGAACTGCTTTAGTATTTTGGCAGGCTACAAGGGCATTATTGCCTGTGCTTGAAATATGCGTATGTATGTACAGCATCATATCCATTGTGAGTTCCTAGAGTGACTAGTGACTACTATAGAAAATAACTTCTTGGTTTTAATAACACTGCAGATTTTGATAAATCTGCTCTTACTCCAATAACAAACATGAGTTAAATAGTGTGATATTTTAGCTGTTTGGGTACTAAATGTGCGTACATTTTATAATATTAATCTAGCAACATAAAAACCATATCAAATGGAAAAGATGCAAGACAGATAGCTTTCCTGATCTGGAGCTGGTTACAAGATGTGAGACAGATAGATGCAAGATCTGCTTTGTGAGAATTCTATATATCCTGACTCTCTGAAGGAGACCTGCAAATCAGAATCTGAAATTTAATTATCTGCTTATAAAACACCCTTAAATGTGTAGTAAAATGTGTACTTTCTGTGTGGAAACCCAGCTATCTCAAAGTACTTTTTTTAGAGTCCCCAGAGATCAGGTGAAAAATTCTCCCTTAACTCTTAAAGTTTCCACAAAAGAATAATTCACCTTATCTGGCAGTTGAGAAGGGGAGACAGAGAGGGAGAGACTCATAGTGTGGTTGACGAAAGCGCTTAGTCATTTGGTATTTTCTTATTACAATAAAGCAAAGTGACCGATTTTCGTTGTCTGGATTTTTTTATTTTTTATTTCAAGTTACTAGTTGGACGGCCCGTGTGGTCTTAGTGTGTTTTTTACGCATCCTTCATGGTTGGTTTGTTTTCAGACTTACTGGTCTCCATTTCTTTATAAGAGGTGGTTAAAAGATAAAGTATAAAAAAATGACAGCAACAGGTAGTATTCAAATGGGCAACTACCAACCACAATGACAGTATTTTTTATCACTTTGATTTAAGATAGAAGAAAAGCAATAAAGTATTAATGAACGCATGACATTATGTAAATGAAATTACTGTGGTACTGATACTGGATGTGAAGCACAGAGACTGGGAAGAAGAAGAAGAGAAGAAAGCTCCTAGTAATGCTGGTTATACGTCAGTTCCTTGTACACAAAGCAAGGTTATGGGGAACACTGCCAGTGCACTAACATTGCCCCTCAGAGGGAATAATGCACAATTGAGGAAACTTCTGATCTAAAAGGAAGGCATTTAAAGTGGGTAAACCCAAATATTATGATTTGCTGTTACACTGAGTCTCCCTGCAGAACATTTAACAGTTACAGGATCATATCTATTTATTCTGAAATGCACTTTTGTACTGCAGTTAAATGACAATGAATGCCTTTGAAGTTAGAGATCATGAATAGGATGCATGCTGCACTTGCCAGGTCCACACAATGGTACCTTAAGACGATAGATTTAAAATTCAGGCAAAAGCAATGGTTTTTATGGGCTCATACATTCTTATTATGTCTTCATTACCCAGCAGACATAACTTAATTCAGTCAGACTTAGTTGCTTGTATCTTTGAACTCTCCATATCATTTTCACTGAATGTTGTTGGATTATGACTTGCAGCATGCAGACTACATTATGTTATTCAGGTTTAAAAGCTACAGCCATTTAACTCGTATCTCCCTAGATTCTCATTAATGAGACATAGTTAGGTTGGGTGACATGGTATTCAGGTCTGATCAAATCAAATACAAGCAACTGTGGAATGCCTCAGAACTACACACAAGGCTATACAGTCAAGTGCTATATTGTAGAAAGAGAACATTGCACTGAACAGCACAAGGATATAACACAGACTATATTATTGTAATTGTATTTCTATGTGCATTGCCACACTATGTACATACAATGAGTATCACATTAATTGTAAAGCATTTATTGCTGTGAAGAGGCAAACTTCTGTCACATTACAAACATTTCTACCTCATAATCTCACTGTTGATTTATACTAGACTATCTATTTGCAACTCAGAATCTAAGGTCCAGACATTGGCTCCTTGTGAGTTGACCAAAGGGAAGCAAGCTAGTTGGTGTGATCTGTGGGGCTGATTTATTCATTTATTGAAATCTGCTTACCAGAAAAGTCCAACTGTGCCAAAGGCACCCATTTTCAGCAAAGACCTGGGGAGAAAAGCTCCAGATACATAAAAATTCTATAGATACATTATATAAGCACAGCACATGCATTTTTACAAACAAAAGTACAAACATTTTATAAAACAATAAAAAAAAAACAAAATCCAATGTACATATATTTAAAAAGTACATGTGAGCATTATTACTTAGATTTAGTCAATAATAAAGAAATACAATTAAAGTGAGGTGTTGAGAGACGTAGAAAAGAGAAAGTTAGTTAGGTTTGAGTTAAAGGTAGTGAGTATAAGGTAACGTAAAGTGGTGGTATGAGGTGATGAGTATGGAAAGGTGGGCAGGAAGCAGTGATAAGAGGGGTAAGGAGGGTAAGAAATAAAGTGGATTAGAGTGAATGGATAGATGAGTAGGTAAGTAAAAGATGATAATTGGTTAGTAGAGAAATGTGGTAGGAGTGAGTACTTAAGTATAACATTGCCAGCCTGGACTAGTGCATGAGCAGAGCCAATTTTTGAATAGGAATTATTTTACTGAATGCTCAAAGCTAAGGTTAGAGATAGTGCTGATTGGGGAGTGGTAGGGAGTTCAGGTTTTTAGCTACAGAACAGGAGAATAGGTTTATGAGTTGAAAAGAGTTGTTTAGCCTCTGAACAAAGAGGTCTTTTGGGACAATAGTAGTGGAGGATAGAGGATAGAGGTTAGAGCAGGACAGACTGCTGGTTTATGAACAATGTTGTGGGTTGTAACCAGCTGTAAAAAAACTCAAATGATGTGGACATTCTAGCCATTTAAGAGACTGAAGAACTGTGTAATGATAGGTGTAGTGTGAGGCATTAGTTGCAAACTTAGCAATTTTATTGTAGTAATTTTCAAGTTTAGCTATTAGTGAGCACTGAAGGTTGGTGAGCATTAGAGAAGGTAGGAGATATGTAGTGGCAGGAGTGGTTCTAGTACATTTATTTAGAAAGTGTTCATGCCTGAAAAGCACACCAAGTTTTTGATGTTTGCATGTTTTTTATATTGTTCTGTATATGAAGATCAAATTATAGATTTTCATCTGTGATGACACCTAATAGTTTAGTATGTGGGTCAACTTCAATTACTGTGTTATAGGTTCTTAGGTTCATAGGTTGGTACTAGGCAATCTGCCCGAAGGCATTTATAAGCCTAGCCAGAATGTTTTGGCTTTTGCCACCCCCTTAGATTAGTTCCCTGTGCCTCTGTCCAGTAGAGCCACTGAAGTGATCCCCGAGGTAAACTTTCTGTTTCCCATCCACTCGTCAAGGTTTCTTTTGAAGAGTGTTAGTGAGGAGCTCTGCCTAATGTAGATTGGGATCTTGTTCCAAAGCATGGGAAGTCTCTGGGATAGGAATCTATCCCTCCAGCACGTCCTATTTATTGTTGTGGTGAGGTTTAGATCCCTAGAGCATGTGGTTCGAGGGGATAAGGCTTTCTTTAGGTGGAGCATGTCCATCATTTCTGGGTTGGACATGGCCTTGTATGTCAGGCAGAGATCACCTCTTAGTAGGCAGTATGCAACCAAGTACAACTGGAGTTTCTTCAGTCGAGCTGCATAGGGCATCTGTTTGAGGCCAGTGATCCTCTTGGTGAGGTACTTCTGTGGTCTTTCCAGATGTTGCAGGTGTCTTGTAAGGTACATCCCAAATGGTGCATTGTACTCTATGATGGGTCTGATGAGTGATGGTTAGAGGGGCACAATGACCTCTTTTGATCTGGATGCGAACCCTTTTGTGGTTAGGTGGGCCATGCAGAAAGATTTTCTAACTACTTTGGCAATGTGATTATCAAATGTGAGATTACTAACTACTTGGGTCCCCAGAGCCCTTATTATGTCTTCTGTATTTAGGGGGCTACTACCTATGTGGTAGTTTGTGGGTACTTTGTTTTTTCCAAAGGGGATGACTATGCACTTTTTGGCATTTAACTTGAGGCCATGATTTTGACACCAGGTATCCGTCTCAGTGAGACCCTTTTGGAGGATGTCTGTGTCAGCCAGTGAGTCAATTATAGCCCCTAGTTTGCAGTCGTCTGCAAACTTGGTCAGCCATAGTCCTCCTGTGCTTGCCTGTACCTCTGAGAAGTATATGCAGAACAGGAGGGGTCCTAGCACTGAGCCCTGGGGAACGCCACTTGTAACCGGTTTAGAGTCGGACCTAGCTCCCGCAACTCTCACCATGTGGGTTCTGTCCGTGAGCCAGTTGGCAACCCATCTTGTGATGTAGGGGTTTATGTTCAGGCTGGTGAGCTTGTCTATAATACCAGAATGAGGAATGGTGTCGAAGGTCTTAGCGAGGTCTAGGTAGGCTGTGTGTACAACCTTTCCCTCGTCTATAGCCTTGGTAACTGTCTCAAAGAAGTCCACCAGGTTTAGGAGGCATGATCTGCCCTTAAACGAATTGTAAAAAAGAAAGACTAGTGAAAAAACAAACAAAACAGAACTGGAAGCGATAAGAATGGACCCAAAATAGTAATCACCATGATCTGCCCTTAACAAAACCAAACTGGGTAGGGTCCAGTGTTTGGAGGTTCCCAATGTCTCTGTTAATGAATTCCATGATGATGCACTCCATAGCCTTGCAGTCCAAGCTAGTCAGGCTTATAGGGCGATAGTTCCCGGGGTCTGTTGTGGCTCCACCTTTGTGGAGCGGAATAACCATTGCTGTGCGCCACTCTATGGGTATGTAGCCTGTGGAAAGGCTGAGTTTGAACAGTGTGTTTAGGTGAGGGGTTAGTTCGTCTTTGAGCTCATGTAGGACGCAGCCTGGGACACCGTCCAGTCCCACTGATGCTGTGTTTTTGGTTTTGGAGAGAGCTGTTTTAACCTGAGTGTCTGTGATTTCAGGGACTCTACATTCTTCTGGTATAGTTATGGGCCCTTTTGGGGGTGAGAGGGGGTGAACTTTGCACTGAACCTGTCTGCCAGGATTTTGGCGATATTGGTCGGTTCAGTGTATTTTGTGCCATTCTGCACTAACTCAGAGCAGATCTGAGCATTGCCACTTAGATTCTTGACATAGCTAAAGAATGCCTTGTATTTATCTTTGGAGTCCTTGGCAATTTTTCTTTCAAAGCTCGCCTTGGATGATTTTATGAGGGATCGTAGTTTCTTGCTAATACTGATCAGGGATGTCTTCCCTTCTTGGGATTTTACCCTTTTCTGTACTAATTTCCTCCTTCTATTGTATAGCTTGTTTATGGCAGGAGTCCACCAGACTGGTTTCCTTTTCTTGGAGGAGTGAGTCTTGTTTTTTTTTTTTGGGAATGCACGATCCATGCATTCTTGTAGCTGGCCATAGAATGCATTAGTAAAGGATTTTGCAGCTTGGACAGTGTTATCCTTCAGCATGGGGGCTTTGAAACTTTCCACCTTGGTCTTAAGTAATGTGAAGTTTGCTTTTGAAAAGTTTTTCACAGTGGTTTTCTTGTCCAGGGCTGGGTGCGGAGTATGGATATCAAAAGTGATTTGTTTATGGTCATAGGTTCATAGATAGATTCATGGGTTCATAGATTAGTACTAGGCCAACTGCCCTTGCGAGCCATTTTAAGCCTAGCCAATTATCCCCTGTGAGATTCAAACCTTGTACTTTGTGTTTGTAACGCAAACACCTTAATCATTAGGCCACCCTCCTAACCAGTGAGGGGTTGACCTCTGGTGTGGAACACCGGTCGCCCATGTTGTTGATGACCAGGTCCAATATGTTGTCACCTCTGGTGGGAGTGCTGACCAGTTGAACAAGGGCATTTGAGTTTATAAATTCTAGGAAAAGTTGGGCAAGGGAGTTAGTACTTGAGTAGTTCTCCCAGTTAATGTTTGGGTAATTGAAATCACCCAATATTAGGGTGTTTGGTAGGACCTTTATGTTTCTCAGTGTTTCCAGAAATGCGGAATGGGGGTCCTTGGACATGGTGGGTGATCTGTAGCAAGCTACAATTTGAATTGTAGTTTTGCCTATTGTTAGTTGCACGTGGATGATCTCTGAAGCATCGTGCTGTGCCACTAACCTGGAGGTGTGGGTATCCTTGATGAATATGGATACACCCCCATCTTTTGTATTTCGGTTTGGGTTCTGTGGCCGAAATGTATGGTATGAGCTGTAGCCTGGTAGTGCTGGGGTGATCTCTGGAGCCTTAAACCAGGTTTCTGTTACTGCACATATATTGATTTTCTCCATACTGAGGAGTGCCTCGAGTGCATGCATTTTGAGGTTTAGACTTCTGGCATTGAGTAGCATTACCCTCAGTTTTTTGTTACTTGTGCTATTTACGGTGATGGGTTTGTCTTTTGAGCCTTGCCTAAAAAAGGCACTATGGGGGTGGCAAGAGCCTTGGCCAGTATTTGAAAGCCTAAGGGTGACAGGTGCAAGCTGTCTCTAGCGAAGCAGCGTGGCTTGTCGAGCATGTCATCCCAGGTGGACAGACACTGGATCCCCTTTGAATGACACCAGAAACTTAGCCAATTGTTGAAATCGAGAATTTTTTCTTTATACCGTGATATCATTCTTGGTGAGGCCAAGATGCTACTCAGGGTCAGGGTCATACCGGCCTGGGCTACGTGATGAGAGAGCTCTTCCATATCTCTCTTCATGTAGTCCAGGGAGGTATGGCTCAGGTCATTCACACCAACATGGACAATGACAGAGTCATATTTGTACTTGTTCTGGAGTGACCTTTGTGCTTGTGTTATGTGGCGGATCCTGGCACCTGACAGGCAGCTAACAGTAACCTTCTCCTTATTCAGCCTAGTGAGGGGGATGTCAGTGTGCCTGGCTATAGAGTCACCTATTACTAGTATGTTGGGTATGTTATTTTGCCTTAAGGGCTGTGATTGCATGGCACACTGGTTTTGTGAAGTATGTGTTTCATGGTTTGTGTTGGGGGGGGGTGGAGGTTGCTTAGATGTTTGCTTTGGAGGTCTGTTGGTTTTGCAGATTTTTATTTAGAGCCTCCGAGTATGTTTTCATGTATTTATGTGTGTTTTTTGCCGTTGCTGGTTTAATAGGTCTATATAAGACTGGTGGTGTGATGCAAGTATTTCCCTTCTCCTCTTGACTGTCTGATCCAGACTTGGGTTGAGAGAGCTTAGCCTTTAGTTTGGCTGTATAACTGCATCTCTCACATGTATTAGTGTTTGGTGGTAGGAGGAGGGGGTTGTCTGTGTACATGAGGCAGTTGTAACATTGCCTCAAAATGCCAAGATTCACCAGTTGGACTGGAGAGTACACCTGAAACTGCCCTTTGGACATGCCTGGATAGGTACAGTGAACTGTTTTACTGGATGGCTGGTAAGGTCGAATAGAGAGCCTTGTCCTTCTGTACAGTACAGGAGCGTCTAGTGCTATGGTTTATAAGTGCTTGCTATAAGTTTTGAGCAAGTGCTGGGCTGAGAAATGAATGGCTTGAGTGCTTAAGTTGAAAGTTTGTCTTGTTCCAAGGGAAAAATTGAAGAGGAGACTTTGTGGAGCCGGGAATAGTTTTACCCTAACTAACCAGCGCTGCCCGGCGTGCAAAACTGGGCAAATATGGTATTTATAGCAGGGAAATGAAAGAGATAGAAATTAGCCCAAAATGGCCAATAAACTACTAATTATTGGGCTGAAACCACTCCTCCAGGGACAGATAGGCTGCTCAAAGCTCCCCTCTCTCACAGGTGAACAGAGAAACTTCTTTCTATCCAAGTAAGGTATGGGCAAATACAGAGATGTGTAACACAGCCCTGAATTCAACACTAACCTGAAAACTGGACTATACTAGCTTAGAAAGGCGGGAAGCAAATATATATATATATATATATATATATATATATATATATATCATTTTTTTTTCAGAAAATGAAGCAGATATACTCAAAAAAACAGTTTAAAAGCACAGAAAAGGATACTTGTTGTTATATATCGCAGATCAGAGTTGTAGTCCATGCCCCCAGTAACAAAGTAGGAAGAAACACAAATACAGTAAAAGCAGATAAATAAAGTGCAATTTATATATATATATATATATATATATATATATATATATATATAAAACAATAGAAAACGAACAAACTGACTTAAACAATTTACCCAGTTAACCAGAAAAAAGCTCAAAACTGAGCCCTGTTCCAGCAGTCTTCAGTCAGACAAGTTCTAACTGCACACCCCTGCTTACTAGGGTGCAAGGGAACCTTCTTCAAAAAAAGATGGCCTGGATCAGTGCTCAAGTTATACAAACAAAGCTAGATTCATGTTAATTCATGTTATCCATGAAGAGAATTTTGAATTTTTTTTAGGAGCAAAGAAAAGAGGTTTGGTTTTCTTAGGATTGAGTAAAAACTGGGTGTTAGTAAGCCAAGATTCAACAGAAGTGAAAGCTTGTTGTGTGATTTGTAAAAGGTGTAAAGGACTGTTTGAAAAGCAGATAATTGTGGAATCATCTGCATACTAAAGAATACAACACAGTTGTCCTGCTGGTATACTTAGGTTCTTAAAGCAATAGCAGAAATGTGCAGAAGGTTCTTGTAGATAAAAAAGGGTTTGGGAGCTGCGTCCACAGTGAGACAGGTGGTTTGCAAATTCTATACTGAAAACAGTTCAGGGTATGTGCTATATCATTTATAAAATCAGTATGGACAAGTGTAAATGTTTGGTTTCTATTTGTGCCTCTAGGGGCCTTCACCTTCAGACATGATTATGGCTGAGAGAACCTCATGATAAAAAAAATCTTTTAGGTTCATAGGTTCATAGGTTAGTACTATGCTATCGGCCCTAGGGCCTATACAAGCCTAGCCATAACAATTCCCTGGCTATTTCTTCCCACACTATTTATTTCCCTGGACCCCTGTCTAGCAGGGCGACTGACATGATCCCTGGGGTGAATTTCCTTTCTTCCATCCAATCGTCAAGGTTCCTTTTGAAGAGGGCCAAAGAGACGCTCTGCGTGACATGTATGGGCAGTCTATTCCAGAGTCTGGGGAGTCTCTGGGTCAGGAACCTATCCCTCCAGCATGTTTTGTTTATTGTGATGACAAGATTTAGATCCCTGGAGCGTGTGGCTCTGAGGGATTGGGATTTCTTTAAGTGTAGTGTGTCCAACCGCTCTGGGTTTGACATGGCCTTGTACGTTAAGCAGAGATCGCCTCTGAGTAGACGATATGCGACAGAGTATAGCTGGAGTTTTTTAAGGTTGACTCTGTGCATGTTGGTTTTATTTCTCCTTCCCCCATTAGGGCCTTCCTTATTGGTAAGGACATTCTCATATTAGATCTTCCTGGACAAATAAATCTTTGGGTGAAAGTCTGTTTGGGCAATACATTTTAGTGGTCTGCTAACCTACTGGTCAGCAATTACTTGCTGGATGATGTAGAGGGAATCTGTCTCACTGCAGAAAAAAAATTTTTTTTGCATTTTATTCTACATATTGAAGCCTCGACCATTTGTTTTTCATCTAGTTGAGGCCTCTTGCAGGAAATATATAGAAGAAAGATTATTTCTTTCTTTCTGACCATACTTTAGAAGCTCTGATCTGTGGTATAAATCCATGGTGCAATGTGTATATTATTTATTATGTACACCTGTAGCTGAAACCTGTGCTTTAGCACAGAGAAAAAGGAAACCAACAAGACGGTTAAGCACATGTGATAATACCTCACTATAAACTATTGTTCTTATTCATCTTGTTTTGTGCAAAGACAATAAAGTCTCCAATACTTAAAACTTAAGAATCAAATGTAAGTGCAAAGTTTTTTTCTTATTTCCATATTTTGTGCACAACTCTCTCTCCACCACACCTCTCAACCTACATAATGGTGGGGACAAAGGCTTAAAAATAAGGACAAATTTTAAATACTGCTCTTACAAACTTAGAAAGTTGATAGAATAACATGATTTGTGTTAACATGCATTTTCTGAAGGGTATGAAATCTGAAACTCAAATATCTGTCATTATTTTCTGACTTCAAGTCTTTAATGACTTGGCAATGATCTGTCAGAAACTACAATTTTATGAAAAATGGGCTAAAAAATTTGAGGTATAAATCTGGACAGTGTGAAAATCCGTATAGTTGAGAGTTATGTGCTTCACCTAGAGAGTAGCATTCTGCTAGGACTATAAGAGAAGGCTGACTATGTTTTGACCAACAACTAATACACTTAGGAAAAAAATGAAAAATGCAAAACAATGAAGAGTAGCATAAGAAAACAAAACCCACCAACTACTATTGTCTGCTCTGTCAAACTTCTGACAAAAGAAATGTCATTAGCTGCAAACTTAATCTGCTTTTGCATGTGGGAATCCCCCTCCACAACCACATGGGAAGCTCTTCTCCTGCTAGAAATTCTGTTTGTTAAGTATTACTATTCCAATGTCATACAGTGTCAGGAAAAAGGAAATACTTTGTTTTCTAGCAAAAGCAAATATACTATTTCCGCACTGAGTCTGTACATCCTCTGAGTTAGTATATTTTGCTGGTGTGTTTTTGGTGAATTCCCTTCAAAAATAATTTATTGCGCACAATGTTATTTTGTTTGTTTAAGTTCCAGTTCTGGTGTGGCAGCATATGACTGCATTGTTTAGGATTCCTCTTTGTCATTTTATACATTACTGCTAGGCTATAAGCTGACTGTCAGTTCATGGATTACTGGTAAATATTAGTATGATAGTGTTGATGTCAAAACCAAACAGCCTTGCAGTGAAGTGTTGCCCATAATAGCAAAGTGTTTGGTCAAGTACTTAGGAAGGCCAAAAACATTTTATAATTATGACTGCTCTGGCATTTTGTCTTTTTTGCTTTTCTCAGTAGAGTTTTATATATTATTATTGTTGTTTGATGAGTCAGGCTTTTTACCATGAATCCAGTGTACAGCCTGAATATAACCTTTCTCCTGCAAACCTTAGATCAGTAAAATAGCCTGGTGATCACTTCAGGGAAGCAAGGATTTTTTAAAGCAATCCCTCTAACAAGGTGCAGAAAAGTGACACAGCTATTCAGTTAGTTCTCTGTACCTGTACCCATTTTTAGTTTTCTAAAGTGTTATGCTTCATAAAGTAGCTGCTGACAGTATAGAACAAAAATCATTCATATTCTTGATTATTAATGCTGACTTATTGGTCTTGAACAAGTAAACTGTCATTACCAGAAGATGTGTCTTAGATCTGAATATATCACACTAGCCCAATAAGGACATTGAGATCCGAAAAAAGAATTTGCCAAACAGTATTATATCAAGTGAATATTTACAGTAGGTATCATTCAGCATACATCATACAAGGGGGAAATTAAAGGCAAATATCTGCTCTATATTAATATCTTTAGGAGGAAGTGAGAGAAGCAATGACAACATGCTAAAGATTTGCCGCTGACCCTTAATACTGATGTATTAGTAAGTCCTTTTCCTGGCATTAGATTACAATGTAAACTGACTCCTGGAGTGGGATTGTTGATGACATGTAAAATGGCTGGTATTAGTTGGGAGGTCTTAGGAGGAATTTGTTTTGGCAAGAATTTTAAACTGTGGAATTGTCCCCTTTAAAGCTGTGCAACTATCCACATGTTTGCAAGGATATATGCCTTTACTTCACAAAAGAACAAAGTAAAATATGCACATCTATGCTGAAAGTCTGGTACAGGTGGTACCTCACAATTCAACCTTAAAATGCTCCAAAACGGCGGTTGAATTGCAAAACGGTTGAATTGTGAGACACCATTTCCCATACAAATGTATGGAAAATGGTTTAATTTGTTCTCAGCCCAAACAAAATCAAAAACTACACTAAAATATTTTAAAAATGTATCTCACCATGATTTGAAGTATAGAACATCTCTTAAATGGAGGAGAGGATGTGGAGGAGGGATGGAAGATGAATGGAGAAGTACTGTACATTCCTAAAACTATGGCTCACATGTCAAACAAATTTATTTGATGTTAAATCCATCTAAGAATGCAGGCTAACATTTCTACTGTCCAGCTAAAATGCATGCTCATTACATCACTGTGTGATAGCAGTTATGAAATGAATATCTGTTGGCTCTTATTTAGTTCACTTTAATATGATATAAATTATAACTTAAAACATCTTATAACAGTTTCCTATCCACATCCCCACAAGAAATAATAATATTATAACTTAAAATGTCTTACAACAGTTTCCTATCCACAACCCCAAAATAAATAATAGCACACAATATAGTGTACACTGGTGTGTCTGTTTTTTTTAATCCCTCTCCAGGACTTTGCCCACTGGCTCCCCTACTTGGCTCATTCATTCAGGTGAATCACCATCATACACTTGTGTCCATTCTCTCTGCCCAGCCCAACCAGTGTCCATGCCAAAAACTGAACATGAGTCACCATATTTACACTATTTACAGAATCCACTTAGTCTTTAGTTGTTGGAAAACGAATCTTCTTCACCTTGTCCTGCTTGTTCCCTCTGGTTTTCATATGTGTAGGTGAAAAAAAAATTGTCCTGAGTGACTTTTCACTCCCTCTTTTTCGGGATGGTCTTGAAGTGGTGCATGATTGTGTTGTTAAACAAGCCCATCATCCTGTTGACATCACCTGTGTTGGGGTGCCACTCCAAGACTGTAGCCTGCACTTTCTCCCAGTTGGATACATTTTCTTTAATGCAAGCTGTTGGCATAGGTCCTTTTTCCCTGGTGTCCTCATCTTCAGAAGAAATTTCCATTTCTTTTTCTTTGAACTGCTCATTGCAAAGTGCTGCAAGTTCCTCCATTGTGAGCTTGTTGTTGTGGTCTTGTAGCAGTTCCTCCACATCCGCCTCATCTACCTCCCCTCTGTCCAGTTGCTCACTGTGGAAATTATGTCTTCCAGCACTTCAGCTGCTTCATCCACAATTTTGCCCTGAGAAAAAGAAGGAACCAGTTCCTCCACTCTGCACAAAGGGCTTTCTGCAACACTCCATCCCGGGAAACTTTGATGAATGATATGGCATGAAGAATGTTGAACTCAATCTTCCAGAATTCCTTCAGTGTTTTATCTGAAGAATGGGTCACGTTGATGAGCCTTGAGAAGAGTGCTTTTGTGTAGAGATTCTTGAAGCAAGCATTGACTTGTTGATCCATAGGTTGAATGACAGAAGTTGTGTTGGGAGGCAGGAACTGAACTTTGATGAAATCATAGTCTATCTGAAAAATTTCCTCGAACTCTCGTAGGCAGGCAGAGCCATAGTCCAGAAGCAGAAGAGCTTTCATTGGAAAACTGTTTTCTGCCAGGTACTTCTTGACACTTAGAGCAACCTCCTTGAAAATCCAGTCCTTGAAAACTGACTGGTCTACCCAAGCTTTGGTGTTTGATTCCCACATTACAGGTAGTTTTGATTTTATAATCTTTTTTTCCAAAGCATCTTGGATTTTTTGAGTGATACACTAGCAGAGGCTTCAGCCTGAAGACTCCACTGGCGTTTGCTGACAGGAGGAGTGTCAAGCCTACCTTTCATGGGCTTGTGATCTGGAATCCTAGCTTCTTCTTGGGTTATGTAAGTCCTACTTGGCAATCTCTTCCGAAAAGTCCTGTTTCATAGCAATTCAAAATCTGTTCTGGCAGATAGCCTTCTCTCTCTCCATCAATTCTTCAAATTCCTTGACAAATTTCTGTGCACCTTCTTTGCCAGGACTAGCTGCCTCTCCTTGTCTCAGAACACTATGGATGTCACTTCTTTTTTTTTTAATCTGCTTTAAATTCCTCTGTTTGCTGTGAGCTACTTCCTGGAGTTTGTTTTGTAGATCTTCAAAGATGAGCTTAGCTTTTTCACATATCATGGTCTGAGTTATTGGGTCTTCCTTCATCTGCCTCTCCTGAATCCAAACAAGAAGCATCTACTCCATAGCTTCATGAATTGTTTTTCTGTGTTTGTCCAGAACCTTTGTGCTCCTTTTCACAACTTAGCACCATTGATGCTGTCTCTATTTTGCCAAAATGTTGAGATGGTAGACCTAGGCAAGCCATACTGTTCTGCTATTCGTCCTATTTTACCTCCTCTCTCAATTTTACCTATAATTTCTTTCTTCTTTTCAATACTGAGCCACTTATTTTTCCTGCCAGTATTACTCTTTTTTTCAGTTTTCGTTGGCCTCATTTCTTCACTTCTTTGCAACACTTAAAAGAAAAACTCCACTACATAAACAACACTACAGTAGGAAACAATGAAAAACTTTTCAGCCTTCTTTCCAGGTCGAATTGCGAGAAGGCAGTTGAATTGCAGGATGCCCGGGTGGCTGAAAGTCAGGTTAAACTGTGAAACTGTCAAGTTGCGAGGTGATTGAATTGTCAGGTACCACCTGTACCTAAAAATCTGGGCTACATTTGCAGTATCAGTGTCTCTGTGATGTAATGGATAGCACATTGAACTTCTAATAAAATGTTAAAAGCCATTCAGAGTTTGTGAGTTTGAGTCTCGGCAGAGTTGACTATGGGGGTTGGGGCCTGGTATAACGGTTAAGGTGTTTACCTCACAGACACAAGGTACAGAGTTTGATTCTCACCTTTGAAAAAAATTGGTTAGGCTTGGAATGGCTCACAACAGCTAGTCTAGTAATTACATATGATCCTATATGACACCAGCAGGTATAATCAGCCAAAGAAAACAGTACATTATTTTAGTTTGTCTGTTAATGATTCTGCTGCAAGGGTAAATATAAATATGGGCAACTTAATGCAGTCAATATACCACCATTGTTTTGGTTAAAGAAATGGCAGTACTTCCCACTGCAGTAGCATTGAAGGAGTCCAACTTCACTCTCATGTTGAGGTCATGGCTTCTCCATCTTAACCCTCCCACTCCTGTGAGCTCAGTTCTACCCCCTGGTACATGATAGCCCCATTCAGTTAGCTTTCTTTCTCTCAGCAAGAAGTTGGGGGACTGGTTCCCACCTTCTTAAAGACCATTTCTATACGACAGGCCCATAATCAGTTTAGATCCCGCTGGACAGGCTGAGACAATGGCTTGTTTCCCATTGGCTTTCTTCAGCAAGGGGAGGCATTATATTGACTCCCAAGGGGTAGTCTATGGTTCCCAATTTTATCCCGTGGTGAAAGACTTGTCATAGATGCTCAGCTGCTGTTTATCTCCCATGGACTCCAGCTGCCCCTTCCCCTTTAGCCACTCTATACCATACTGTATCCTAAACCCCAGTGGTTAGAGTACACGTTGAGCCTTCAGCCAGTTGCCAGTCCTTTCTGGAGTTCCATTGGCTGAACCTACACAACACCTGGTCTCTACTGACCTGCCTCATCAGCAATGATTCTTTGGCTCTGGACCTGTACTCTCTATTATTCTCAAATGGGCCAGCACATGCTGGGCTCAAGAATCCTAGGTAAGAAGCATGTAATAATCTTTACAGTCATCATTACATCCCCCCACACTCCAGGGTCATTCTGAGGTTAAGCTCCTGACAGGTTGTGGTACAGCTATTGGAAGAGGCACCCATTCTTTCCTTCTAATTATACACTTAAGGTCCTCATTTCTCTCTGAAGGTTACAACCACCAGTAGCACCTCATTTGGTTGTGGTCCAAGTGTACCAACTGCAGCTAATCAAATTCTAACCTCCTCATTGGGCAACACCTGACTTTCACTAATTTTCTTATCATATGACTCAATCCAGTGATGGTTTTGATTGAGGACTCTACTTTTGTAGTGACATAAGACACGTCAGCAACTACCTACCACTTTTAGACAATTTTCAATGAAGACAGCAGTTTACTTCATTTGCGGTTTATTTTTAGTACACAGGAATACCCAGAGGAAATCTTGGCAGCTACAGAAAATGATCAGAGATCAGGAGCAAACCTCAGACTGGGACATGGGGGGGTATCATGCTGCTTAGCGTTCCTTGGATGCTAAATTTGATATAAATATTAGGTTAGTGTGTCAAAAAAGGTCACATCTGCTTTCCTTCTCTTACTACTTCCCTAATGTTTCCTAGCGCTAAATGACTTCCAGTGAGACAAAGGGCAAAACCTTCACTAACCTCTAAGTTATTTTAACTCCTACAATCAAATACCTTCACTCCTTTACCAATTAAACCTATCCATCACTACCATCTTACAACTTCAGAATTCACCCATACATATACCTCCTCTCATTCAAACATTAATGCACCAGACACACCTTCTCTATAACAGAACCCAAACTTCAGAAATTCATTTCTCCTTATCTTAAAGAAATGACCTCATACCATATATACACATATGTAAATAAATATAAACACACACACACACGCACACACACACACACACACACACACACACACACACACACACACACACACACACACACACACACACACAAACACACATACATATATACCTTTTGATTTAATTACAACATTCAGTCTTCTTGGGTAGGAGTCTATCAGCATGGCACATCTTGACTTGGCAATATTTGCCCACTCTTCCTTGCAAAAACACTCCAAATCTGTCAGATTGTGAGGGAATCTCTTATGCACAGCCCTCTTCAGGTCACCCAACAGATTTTCTATTGGATTTAGGCCTGGACTCTGGCTGGGCCATTACAAAACTTTAATTTTCTCCTGGTGAAGCCATTCTTTTGTTGATTTGGATGTATGCTTGGGGTCATTGCCGTGTTGAAAGATGAAATTCCTCTTCATCTTTCTAGCAGATGGCTGAAGGTTTTGGGCCAAAAGTGACTGGTATTTGAAACTGTTCATAATTCCGTCCACCTTGACTAAAGACCCAGTTCCAGCTGAAGAAAAGCAACCCCAAAGCATGATGCTGCCACCACCATGCTTCACTGTGGGGATGGTGCTCTTTTGGTGATACGAAGTGTTATTTTTGCACCAAACGTACCTTTTGGAATTGTGGCCAAAAAGTTCAACCTTGGTCTCATCAGACCATAACCCAATTTCCCACATGCTTCTGGGAGACTTGATATATTGTTTTACAAATTTTAGCCAGGCCTGGATGTTTTTCTGTATAAGCAAAGGCTTCCGTTTTGCAATCCTACCCCATAGTCCAGACAGATGGATAATATGGGAGATTGTTGTCACATGTAGTACAAAACCAGTACTTGCCAGAAATTCCTGCAGCTCCTTCAGTGTTAACATAGGTCTCTTAGCAGCCTCCCTGACCATTTTCTGTCTTGTCTTTTCATTAATTTTGGAGGGACGTCCATTCTTTGCATCATCACTGTTGTCCCATATTTTCACCACTTTTTGATGACTGTCTTCACTGTGTTCCATGGTATATCCAATGTTGTGAACATTTTTTTGTACGCTTCTCCTGATTGATACCTTTCAACAGAGAGCCCTTTGATGCTTTGTAATCTCTCTGTGAACCATGGCTTTTGCTGTAGCAGGCAACTGAGTAAATGTTAGGGCAATCCTACTAGGACAACTGAACTTTACTTGGGGTTAATCAGAGTCTCTTTAATTAATGGCAGGCATGTACCCAAGAAGACTGAATGCTGTAATCACATCAAAGGGTGCTTCAACAAAGTATTCTTGGTCCTGTCAAAGTAGAATCGTAGTTGTTTGTGATCATCTAACAGATGTAATGAATACTTGCCTGTATTAGAAAAAGTTGGGAAAATCACCGGAAGGTTGACGCATAGGTTGTTTTCTGAAACTATCTTAGGTAGAAAGGATGGGTTGGTTCTGAGAGAAACTCTATCATTATGAAAAATCAAATATGATGGTCTAAACGAATGTGCTTGAATTTCCAAAATCCATCTAGCTAAGGTGATAGCTACCAAGAAGATAGTCTTCCAGGATAGAAACTTTAGATCATACCTAGAGGCTGGTTTGAAAGGGAACTGTGTCAGAGCTTGCAGCATCAAAGTAAGGTTCCAAGGAGGGATGAGATCCTTGTAATGGGGTTTAAGAAGGAGCGCACCTTTCAAAAAGGCCTTACAAAGTCTTTATGAAGACACTGATGATCCATGGAAACTGTTGTGGAAATTAGAAATGGCTGCCAGCTGGACTTTAACAGTGGAAGTGGAAGCCCCTTCATTGAAAAGGAAGCTAGAAAAGGAAGAATTTCGTGAACTGGCATGGAAAAGGGATCAAAGTGATGTAGAAAGACCCAATGAACAAATCTTTTCCATTTGTATAAAGTTTACGTGTAGATGGTTTGTGAGATGTCAAAAGGATGTATCAGACTGTAGAAGAAAGCATCTCATGCCTAGCCACTAATGGAATTGGAGAAGCCAAGCTATCAGCTTGAGAGTCGTAATGTCTAAGTGACTAATGCTTGCCGGGTGTGACAGAAGATCTGGAGTTGGATCCAGAATCCAAGGTTGTTGTATCAGATGAAGCCAAAGGAAGGGGAAGCCAAATTTGCTGAGGCCAAAAAAGGGGCAATGAAGATGAAAGGTATAAAGGAGACCAGGTGGCCACTTGTGAAGAAGAGCGTCCCTCAGTAATTTCCCTTCTGGGGAATGAGACCAAAGTAGTTGCTGCACTTGTTGTTCAGAGAGGAGGCAAAAAGGTTGCAGCAAGGCTGGCCCCATGTGTGGAATATCCTTTCTGAAACTTTTGGATTGAGGGATCACTCGTGAGGTAGAAGCATGCACCTGCTCAATTTGTCTGCTATCACTTTTGACTTCCCCAGAATATGTGTTGCAGTCAGAAAGTGGTTGGATGACATCATCAATTGTCATACTCTGAGGGCTTCTCGGCATAATGGATAAGATCTGGTTCCCCTTTGTTTGTTGATGTACCAGACCACTGACATGTTGTCTGTCTGAATCACAATCATCTGTAGCGGCAGACAGTCCTGGAATGTTTGCAATGCTAATAGCACTCATCTCTAGAGCATTTATGTGCAGATTGGCCTTTGTTGGGGACCAACTGCCTTGGACTGTCCTTCCCTGGCAGTGCCCCCCACCCAAGCTGGGAAGCATCAATGATCACTGTGGCTTTTGGGTGAGGGGAATGAATGGGCACCCTTGTAAGACTGGTGTCAAATTAATACAGCAGAGGAGATCTCTTTTGCATGTGTTGGTGATTAGGATTGGTATTGACAAGGGATGCTGAAGGATGGACCATTGTGCTGCAAGCAGCCATTCCAATATTCTCATGTGGAACCTGGCTAAGGAAACAAGGATTATGGCAGCCACCATTGATCCTAATGCTTGAAGTACTAGTTGTGCTGGAACTCTCTTTCTCTGAAGTAATGTATGGACTTGAGTCTGGATAGTTTCCAATCATGATGGAGGAAGTGAGGCAATGGAGGTTTTTGTGTCCAACAAAGTTCCTATAAATGTTAGATTTTGAGTTGGTTCCAGCGAGGATTTTTCATAGTTGATTGTGATGTCTAGATGGTCACATAATTGTAAGACTTTTTATTTTGCTGTTAGCAGTAGCTACCTGGTAGTAGCAGAAATGAGTCAGTCGTCTAGATACAGAAACACCTGGAATCCTTGCAATCTTAGGTAAGCTGCTACTATTGCCATTCATTTGGTTAACACCCCGGGGGGTATGGTGAGAACAAAAGGCAGAACTCTGAACTGGTAATGACTGGCTCCCAGCCAGAAGTGAAGGAATCTTCTGGAATGTCTGTTCATCTTTACATGGTAGTATGCATCTTAAAGATCTATAGAGCACATCCAGTTGTTCTTTCCTAAAAATGGAAGAATAGACTGAACCATAACCATCTGGAATTTGGTTTTTCGAACAAACTTATTCAGTTCGCTGAGATCCAGGACTGGTCTCCAGTCACCTATCTTTTTTGGCACTAAAAAGAATCTTGAGTAAAACCTGGATTTTATTTGGTCTGGTGGGACTTTTTGGATGACTCTTTTTTTCTAGCAGCTTTCATATTTGAATGGCTGCTTGTTCCCTCTAACTGGGTAGAACATCGGGAAATGTCTTTGAATAGGGAGGAGGAAGGGAAAAGGGAATTGTATAACCTCTGGAAATGATTCTCTGCACCAAAGTATCAGAAGTGATTTCTTGCCAGGCTCTTAAGTGCATGGAGAAGTGACCCCTAGCTGCCTCCAGAGGTGGGCAATTGGGTTTCCATTCAGGAATGCTGGAAGGGTTTCCTGAAGAAAGAATCCCAGAAACCCTGGTCCTGTAGGCCACCTCTACCACAAGGGTGGCGTTTTCCATTATTGTTTCCTCCTCTGCCCCTGGGGGAACCATCACCATGTGTATTCTGTGAAGACCCTTGGGATTTTATGAACCACATTTTGCCTGTTCTTTATTGGTTCCTAGAGAAGGACCTTTGAGGAGTGGAAAATTGTACTCCTATGGCAGAAGGGGTATTCCCATCCTACTCACACCTTTTAAAGTGTCTCTAACAGTTGGGCTTAAAAGGGATGAGACATCAAAAGCAGCATTGACAAACAAAGACTTGAAGGGCTCCACAAAATCACACAAGCACATCCAGGCATGCCTCCTTATGGAAATATCTGAACCAACTGCTCTATTGGTTCCTTCGGCTGCATGTGAAATGAGCCTCATGGAAGAATTAGAAATGTAAGTCAGGGTAGAAAACTGAGAGATAACCGATTCTCGTACCTCCTCAGAAACAGCTTCTGAGAGAGAGTATCTGACATCTCCGTAAGCAGATCTCTCTGTAATGTAGTAAAATGTACCAAGTAATTCAAAGACCATAGGGCAAAGGTCAATGCAGCATAAACTCGCTTTCTGAATCTATCCATTGACTGTGACTCCTTGTTGGGGGGAGGGATGCAGGAATATTCCTCTGCTAGTTTCTTTTTAGTGGCTGCTGCTACCACCATGGCATCTACAGGAACTCCCTTTGTCTAGAAGGGCTTATCCTCTGGGGTTGTGATAATTTTGTCTGGTCTCTTGAGGATTGGTTCAGTAGCATCAGGGGCCTTCCAAACCCACTGAGAGATCAATTCAATGTGCTCGTTGGCAGGTGAAGATACCCATGAAGCAGATGGATGGGTACCAAAAGTCTGCAAATACATGAATACCTCAATTGAAGGGTTGAGGGGCTTCCAGTCACCTCTCTGCTTAAGGATTTCCAGGATATCTCCAAAGGAGACATCCTCAGGAGGTAACCTGGGGGACCCTTCGATCTCATCAAAGTCTGTGTCTTCTGTGATGGACTCCTTTGAAGAGTCTAAGTGTTTCCTCTTACACAATTTATTCTGAGGGATCTCCTCGGGGGGGGGGGGCGTGCCTGAGGCTGCAGTACCCTTTGACTCTGTGGAGGGACTGATTGATGCTCTGGGCCCAAAAGAGTCAAGGATGGATTCTCCAATCAAAAGTGTCTTCAGCTCGAGAAGAACCTGCAAGACAGAGGTTATAAAGTGCAAGATCTAAGAACTAAATCTGACTGTAGTGCAATAAGGGATGGGAAAGGCAGACCATTCTATAAAAGAAATGAACCCTTCAGCAATAATGCCAGCACCAAAAAAAGAGAGGAACAATACTTTGAACTGTGCACTCGCATGCAGGACAGATAACAAAGAGATTTGTGATATAATTCAGATGATATGGCCGATACTTATGGAAGATGATAAAATAAAGCACAAAGTAGTTGAGCATCCGAGGTTCACTTTTAAAAACAAGAAAAATATCAAAAGACTGCTCTGTAATAATGATGGATTCAGCTTCAAGAAGATGTCAGACAGGAAAGGGACATTTAAATGTACAAGATGCAAAGCTTGCCAGGTGATTGATAGTAGCAATACTTTTACACATCCTAAATCGAAGAAAAGTTATGTACTTAAAATGTATACAGACTGTAATAGTCGACACTTAGTCTATCCTGTGACGTGCTGCCACTGTGAAGCTTTTTACATTGGCAAGGCTGATCAGCGCTTGAAAGATAGAATACTTCGTCATCTTAGGGACATTCATAATTTAGACCTCAAGAATGCACTTGCCATGCATATTTCTATACAACCTACATATAGATTTATTTTTAAAGTGGTTCAATGTGTATCCTATACTGTCAGGGAAGGAGACATCATTAACCATACTGAGATATGCGAAACTAGCTGGATTGTGAATTTGAGGGCTGATCGGCTACCTGGGCTGAACGGCATAGTACCACTCAAGCCGATCCTTAAGAATAGGAGAGTATCTATTGGTGCAAGCTAGGAGGCTGGTTGTTAGGAAACCAGCCATTGGTTAATCTCCTAATTGGACAATGACTAGGTGTGTCTCCTATCCTAGCCCTCACTGGCTAATTCTTATTTTTGCTCCAGGAGGAGAGCTGGAAGAAATCATGATCTGAAGAAGGCCTATTGTCAAAAGCACTTATCTGTTATAGCTCTCCATGCTAAAGTTTGACTGTGGCTGTTTTTATTATTACTATCTTTATTAAAAGTTTGTTTTACTAGTTTTTTAAAAAGTTTTTCGGAAGAGTGCAATTAAGGCCATGGAGGTGTACCAAAGATTGTTCCTTACCTTTGGCCGTACAGCAGTGCTGTTATTTGATAAGATTTAGAAATCGGCTCCAATGAAGTGGAGGACTTTGATGCCTTCTTCTATCTTGGACTCAGGGCTGAGAAACTGTTCAGTACCGAGGCAGAGCATTTCTTCTCCTCCAAAGATCTAGAGGAGGAAAAAGAAGCAGAAGTATGTCCAGATTTTTGTTTAGTCTTCTCCTGAACAGGAGAGCTAGATATGGCCTCCCCAAAAGGCGAGGGAAACAGGCCTTTCAGGATAAGTTTGTTCTTTCTCCCTACTGATGCTTGGTAACTGAAAGTATGGCAGATATAGATACAACAGTCTTTTTGTAAATGTAAGGGAGCCAGGCAGTAAACACATAGAGAATGCTGGTCTGAAAAAGGAATTTTATGACCACATTTTGTACATTTTTTAAAGCCAGCCAGAGCCTTCTCTTTATCTGACATTACATTGAAAAGTTCATGTTGGCAACACACACACACACACACACACACACACACACACACACACACACACACACACACTTAGGGATATGAACACACACTAGAAAATCAATGGGGAGAGAAAAATGATAAAAAAAAAAAAAAGCCTTTTTTTTTTTTTTTTTTTTTGAAGGAAAAGCATTACCAGCAATGGTAATAAAAAGATTTACCTATCGGTAAAAAAAAGAGGGTAAGGGATACCAGCAAAGATAAGTAAGAGCTACCTAATTGTAGATGGAAAGTAAGGGAAAATGAAAGAAGGGAAAATTTTGTCTAAAACTATGGCTGAAAGATATCCAGGAGATGCGACAGACAAAGAGAAACGTACGACTAGAGTTAGGAGTGTGAAAAAAATAGAAATTATTTCACTTAACTGGTAAGGCTTGAAACAGAGATGGAAAACCTCGTCTGAAGCTGAAAGTGGCAAACGGGATCTGAGAGGGTAATCTACTCTAAGCATTATAGGTAAGGGATGCGCTCAAGAGATTTTGGAATCCATGAGCTATAGAAGCAGCTGCGTCGGTTCCAAAGGATCAGAACTGAACCCACAGGTTGATGACAGAATGAAGATTGACAACTTCAGATACCTATTTAAGATGAAAGTGTTTTGTGGTTATTATTCTGATGAAGTCCTAACTACTAGGGCAAAAGCATTTAATGTTAGTTAATTAAAGTTTTTATTTTTGGATGGAGTATCTGAGTCCTTTTGTTGCTGGCATGGCTTCAGTGTTTTCCGGAGATGAAGTGGACCTTTTCTGAGTTAACACTGCTGATTCATATGGGGGAATTCAATAAACCCTACATGGTCCATTTTTTACATGATGTCCACATGGCAGCAGACAGCTTTAGATTCAGTAAGCGCTGTGTAGAGGTGCACATTACTGAGCAAACAAGGTGAACACCGTGTCATGCTAATTACAGCATAACCAGCTGAATTGCATGCTAATCAATCAATCCAAGACAGCTATTCAACTAGCTATAAAGCAACTGTGTAGCCTCTGTGCTGTTTTTTCCTACAAATTCCAAAACCCATTCATAGGTTCACAGATAAGTACTAGGCTAACTGCCCTTGTGAGACATTTTAAGCCTAGCCAATTACCCCATATGAGAATCAAACCTTGCACCTTGTGTGTGTAAGGTAAACACCTTAACCATTTTGCCAACTTTGAAAGGGATAAACAAAGATTGCACACCCTGTACTAGAACCCAGTACCATCTGTACTTCAGCTCTACACTTACACCTGCTGCCACAGGATTAGCTACAGCCATGGAAAGGAATCTACATGGAAAGAATGTTAGGGGCTGCTACTGCTTTAATTCATTTGCATGTGCTGCAGGCTGAAGCCAATGCTGCTGTTGCTACTAATAGGCCTAGGCCAAGAAGGAGAAGTGTTTTCAGGCCTCGTTTAACTTTTCACAACCTACATGATGTGCAAATTATACAGCACTGCAGGGTGGATAGGGACACACTACAGGAACTCTGAGAACTCTTCCATCTTCAACTCAGAGACAGAGCCAACTGAGGTGAACCCATCCCAGTGGAGACAAGGGTATGTGTAGCACTTAGAATCTTAGCCACAGGTACTTTTCAGAGACCAACAGGGGGCATGCTGGGGGTGTCAAAGGTTTCAGCATCCAGGATCCTCCATCAATCCCTGAATGCTATGCTCCAACATACTAGTGACCACATTATGTTTTCCCTGTAGTCCTGAGTAGGTGGCCAGAAATATGCAGGAGTTATACCATGTAGCACACTACTCTGAAGTACTGGGTGCCACAGATTACACACACATAAAGTTAAGGCACCACTCGGTGAACAGGGTAGGCTCCACATAAACAGAAAGGGCTACCACTCTATCAACTGTCCGGTAGTGTGTAATGCCAAGGGAATCATCTTGAAAGTGTGTCCTGGTGACCCTGCAGTTACCACGACTCACATATCTGGCACACCTCCCAACTGTACCAGATGTTTACTGGGGGGATATGCCACAGGGTCATTTACAGGGGAGATGCAGGCTATGCATGTGAACAGTGACTAATGGCACTCATCAGAAATGCATGCATACCTACAGAAGAATGCAATAATGAGGCACACACTCAAACCAGAAATATCATAGAGCGTGTGTTTGGGCTACTGAAGTCACTGTTTCAGTGCCTGGATACATCTGGGGGAGCTCTGCAGTACAATCCATGTACAGAAATATTCACAACCTTTATCTCCCCATGTATTGGCTGTGTACTGCTTGCATCAGATACAGTCAGTCCTGAACTAAAACTGTGTCAACTGCTGCATTTGCAAGGTAAGTCTTGAACCTGGAGTGTATTGTGTAATAATCTGAATGAGTGACATATCCTTGTATTTAACTAATCGGTACTGTAAGCAAGTAATACATGGGAGATTGTTACAGAAATTATCTTAACATGTGACAGCAGAGGCATATGTGACTTATATGTGTCCAATATTAAGTAGTAGGCCTCAGGCATCAAAAATTCATACAATCATACCTCTTAAAAGTACTGATGATC
This sequence comes from Protopterus annectens, assembly GCF_019279795.1. Taxonomy (NCBI): domain Eukaryota; kingdom Metazoa; phylum Chordata; order Ceratodontiformes; family Protopteridae; genus Protopterus; species Protopterus annectens. The sequence goes on along the minus strand of NC_056740.1, from coordinate 435,141,350 downwards.
ACTGCATGCCCTCAGCTTAGCACCATGCATTTGTACTGGAAAATAATTAAAGAGAGAAGTTAAAAAGTAATGACACATAGTGTAGTTTCTGACTTCACAACCCTCAGAAGATCATTCACAATAAAATTGGGAAATGTTGATGCTATCAACTGCCTCACTTTCCAAGGCCAATATAAGTTAAAGGTAAAATTACCAGTTCAAGACCACAAATGCAGATATACTAAGCAGTAAGTCAGCTATGCACCCTGAGCATCAGACACAAAGCTTATGTATCCCTGAATTAGAAAGATAGAAAACAGGGATATGGCACAGTTATCATCACTTACACAGGGTGTTGTGTATGTGTGTGTGTGTGTGTGTGTGTGTGTGTGTGTGTGTGTGGGGCGGGGGCAGGAGGCCTAGGCTGACACAAAAGGTAGGTAAGTGTGTGTGAGTATGAAAGAGAAGCAGGCAGATATTTTTATAAACCAACAAATGGCCAGTAAGACAAAATGAGTTTTAAGCTGCACAGCTGAACCATGTAACTGTTGTGTGTGCATCTGTAGGGGTCCCTCAGGTGAAACTGGTGTGTGAGTGTCTGCATAAACAAGCCAAGCTCTGTGCTGGCTCTACGTCTTGGTATGTCGGACAAGTATGAGGTGTGTATGATAGGTGGCAGTTCATCATTGTCATCCCTCACCATGAGAACTGACTCTACCAGGAGTTGCACTGGCATCTCTACGCCCACAGTCACATGTACTGATGCTACCTGAATGTGACTGTCTGCTGAACGGGCTCCCTTCATGGGGATACCCAGGACCACATCTCCATGGCCTACATGTCTGGGTGTAGACAGCACATTCACTGATGGAATATGGAAGTACTGTCACTATGGGAGCATGATGGGGGATGGCCACATTGACTAACAGCAGATGATGTGGCTGACCTGCACCAAAGAAGATGCTGTTCCCCTCCCAGCAGACGTTCCATCACAGAAAATGCCCGTTCCATGACAGACACTCCTCATTTCATCACAGACACCACTCATTCATCCACCCATTGAATCGGCAACACTGTGGAGGTAGTCTTGCATGTCAGCCTGTGCCACATCTACAACCCTGAGCATTTGTCTGGAAGCCTATGGCAATGTGCCTATGCCTCCATAATGGCCCAAAACATATGTTGAGTGGAACGGGAAGAGACACCTGGACCAGGTAGAGGAGGGACAGCAGTCCTCCTCTGAGCACCCCTATCAACCCACCTGCATGGCACCTTGCTCATACTTTGACTATGGACAAATTCAATAGGCAATGATGCCATGGTAACCATATTTCCCTGATCAATAGCCACATCCTCCACCTGTCCAATATCTGTGGGTTCACTGGAATGGGTGGGAGTAGGCCTACTGGCTGTGTCTGATGGAACTGAAGGGAATGGCTGCATGTCAACCTCAGTATCAGATTCAGTTTCTGCACCCCCGACTGTGTCTCAGTTTGGCCACCATCATCATCAGAGTCTGCTGATTCGATGACATCAGGGCCCACACTTCCATTGTCAGGATCACCTTTGATAAAAAGCAACAAACACAGGAAAAAAATAATACCTACACTACTCTAGTCCAACATATGTTAATAAACTAACAGTGGTGACACTATTACAGACAGTATAGCAATACACACAACAGGCCTGACATCAACAGCACATACTAAAATATTTCTTTAAATTGCTCAGCAGTACTGAAACAAAAGAACGTGGCTCACAACTCCAACCTAAGCTAATAACTGTAGTAATCTTCAATTCACCCCCATATGACATTGAAGTAACAAAATCATTTTCTTGGGTGGCAAATGCCAGGGTACCTTTTTGGCTGGGCTTGTATAGGCCCCAGGATCGATAGCCTAGTACCAACCTATGAACCTATGATTTCAATTGTTTTACTAAACAACAGTATTCAACTGTTGAGATACTAAAGCCTACCTGGAATCTCCTTCCTGTAGCTGTTGCACCGACATCTAGGACATGCTGTACTGCACTTCTTGAGAGAGCTATCTGGATCCCTGATATTGGCCAGCTCATTTACTCACAATTTCCTTTCTTACTCTTAAACTCCCAAATGAACATCTTATCTAATACTTCCTCCTCTCATCTGTCTCAACTCCCTCCTCCCTCACTCACCCTTTTCTCATCAGTCTCCACTTTCACCCTACTTCACCAATCTACCTTCCTCCTCTCTCCTCATCCTTTCTCTTACCATTTCTCCCCCTCTCTCTCTACAATACCAAACTTTCTTATCTTGTACTGCGTGACTGATCACTAACTCTTACTAAACCTCACACACCTCCTTCTCATATCCTTACCTCTCTGACATCTTAAACCCTTTCCTCTGTGCCTTCACATTAACCTTCACTTCCCTGTTTCCACTTCTTGACCAAATAAAGACTCAATTAATACAATCCTTTACTTTTGAGTATAACTTGTTATTCTCTACTGCCAATCATCACTGTATTATGCTTTGTATGACGTAGACATATTACATTTCTTTACTGAATCTTAATTTATAATATGAAAGTTTTCTTTTTGTTTTTCCAGTAAGTTTTTGTATGTTCAGTAATTTTAACTTCTATATAATAAAATAATTCTTATGTAAAACATGATAATTCTTATGTAAAACATGTTTTAACTTGTTTTTTAGTTTTGTTTAGATTTGTTTTCTATATAAATTCCCTGGAGTTTTTATCCCTAGGCCTCCAGTGAAAATGGGCTAACCTGGCTCAGTAGACTTTCCCGGTAAACAAATGCCAATAAATAAATAAACTCTTCATTCGGTGTTAGTGATGGCTCTATAGCAGGCCCACCTCTGGTAACATCAAGTCATGGCCCACTGTAGCTGCTCTCCTCCATGCAGGTGAGATCATGTCAGTGGCCCTGTAGTGCACCTGCTCATATGTCCTGCCATGGCTACCCACGGCATTCACATCATCCACGATTTGGCACCAAATTTGCATTCTGAGTGCCATATCTCCCCATCACCTTTCAGGCAGGAAGGTATCATGTTGTCTAAAGGCATCCAGTATGACCTGGTCCTCAGCATCAGAGAAGGGAGGTCTCCAAGAATTGACATACCTGGGTGGCATACTCCTAGGTGTCCTAAAAGACAACAGAAGGATAATACACATGAGTATCACATATTACCCACTGGAGAAACATAAAACAGTCTAGAGAGACATACAAACAACAGACAGGATGCAGAAAATGAGATTAACAATAGCAACATAACCTTGTTTGTGCTAGAACTGTAACTCAGCCTTCCCCCCCAAAAGAACAGGCAATTGACATATTTTGTTAACAAGCCATCTTTGAAATGCTAAAATGTTATCAAAGGAACTGCCCCTGAAACAACTGTACATATTTATCACACAGCATTCCATTTTCAAGAACTGGCAATCATGTATACCTCTGAAATGGCTTGACAAATATGCCCATGGCATCAGTATACTTCTATCTAATACATACAGATAAAAGTGTCAAAGCCTTTGCTCAGATTTTTCTTAAATACATTCCAGCATATGCAGTATGCAGCTGATAAAATGCAAGCATACATTCTAAAGTTCAATAATCCTCTGTGCAGATATATCCCAAAGTAATAGCATATGTTCAGTCTTCTCCATGTAAACAAATCTTCTCACCATCAGTTTGCTTAACAACATGGTTGCCTTTTTATATGGTGTAGATTCAGGGCTGTTAGCATAGAGAAGATGCAAATGAGGTGTGAACTCATTAGAACTGCCTAATCCCAAATACTTGGATCAGTGTAGGAAATGTAAATATAGTGCAGGCACTCCCTCAGTGTTTGTTTTTAATGGATTGCAACTGTGAATGATTACTGGTTAGTAGATGGAAAACACAACAGCACTACATGCTACCTGACATCCACTGGGTGTGTCAGGTTACATCTACAAAGTGTTAGATGTAAGGTTGGGAATGTAAGTAAGCAGCACACAACTCACATGTTATGTTTCTTAACATCCAACCTGACCTTCATTTTTTGGCAACTGCATGTTCATAGGTTCATAGGTTCATACTAGGCTATCTGCCCTAGAGCATTTATAAGCCTAGCCAGAGTATGTTTGGCTTTCGCCACCCATTTTAAAGTAATTTTGCTATGCCCTTTTTCGAGGTTAGTATACTGTGCCTCTGTCTAACAGTGACACAGAAGTGATACCCGGGGTAAACCTATGATCTCCCATCCACTCATCAAGATTCCTCTTGAAGAGAGTCAATGAAGGACTCTGCCTAACCTGGACTGGGATTTTATTCCATAGTGAAGGGAGCCTCTGGGTTATGAATCTGTCCCTCCAGCATGTCCTATTTATTTCAGTGCTGAGGTTCAAGTCTCTCGAGCATGTAGCTCGATGGGATTTGGATTTTTTGAGGTGCAGCATGTCCCTTAATTCCTGGTTGGACATGGCCTTATACGTCAGGCACAGGTCACCTCTGAGCAGGCGGTATGCCACTGAGTAGAGATGGAGTTTCTTTAACCGGGCAGCATATGGCATCTGTTTGAGCCCTTTGATCCTCTTGGTGAGGTACTTTTGGGGTCTTTCCAGTTGCTGCATGTGTTTGGTAAGGTACATCCCAAAAGGGGCATTGTACTCGATTATGGGCCTGATGAGGGATGAGTAAAGAGGCATGATGACCTCCCCTAATCTAGATGTGAATCCCTTCATGATTAGGTGGGCTATATAAAATGTTTTTCTAACCACTTTGGCCACGTGGTTGTCAAATGAGAGATTGCTATCAACTTGGGTCCCCAGGTCCCTAATGACTTCTTCTGTACTTAATGGATTACCACCTATGTGGTAATTTGTGGGCACTTTGTTTTTGCCAAAGGGATGACTATACACTTTTTGGCGTTTAGCTTGAGGCCATGGCTCTGGCACCAGTTGTCTGTTTCTGTGAGGCCCTTTTGGAGGATGCTTGTATCGGCTGGAGAGTCGATTATGGCGCCCAGTTTGCAGTCATCTGAACTTGGTCAGCCACAGTCCTTCTGTGTTGGCCTGTACCTCCGAGAAATATATACCAAACAAGAGAGGTCCCAGGACTGAGCCTTGTGGGACGCCACTTGTAACTGGTTTGGAGTCTGACATGGCTCCAGCAATTCTAACCATGTGGGTTCTGTCCTTGAGCCAGTTTGCAACCCATCTAGTGACATAGGGGTTTATATTTAAGCTGGTGAGCTTATCTATAATGCCTGAGTGGGGTATTGTATCAAGGCTTTTGAGGTCCAGATAGGCTGTGTGGACCACCTTCCCTTCGTCAATGGTCTTGGTGACTGTTTCAAAGAAGTCAACCAGGTTTAAGAGGCAGGATCTGCCCTTAACAAAGCCAAACTGGGGAGGATCCAGTGTCTGTAGGTCCCCAATATCTTTATTTATGAGGTCCATGATGATCCTTTCCATAGCTTTGCAGACCAAGCTAGTCAGGCTTATGGGGCGATAGTTTCCAGGGTCCGTTGAGGCACCACCTTTGTGGAGAGGGACCACTGTTGCGGTACGCCACTCTTTGGGTACATATCCTGTAGTAAGGCTGAGATTGAACAGTAGTTTTATGTTTGGGTTTAGCTCTTCTTGGAGTTCATGTAGGACGCAGCCTGGGACACCGCCTGGTCCCATTGATGCTGTGTTTTTGCTTTGGAGAGGGCGGCTCCCACCTGAGCATCTGAGATGTCGGGGCAGCACTCTGCTGGGATAGATATTTGCCCTTTGGTGGGGAGGGGAGAAGTTTGCGCTGAACCTGTCAGCTAGGATGTTGGCAATGTCTGTGGGATCAGTGTATTTTTGTCATTTTGGACTAATTCTGAGCATATCTAGGAATTCCCACCCAGGTTCCTAACATAACTAAAGAAAGCCTTGTGATTATCTTTAGTGTCCTGTGCAATTTTTCTCTCAAGCTGGCCTTTGACGATTTTATGAGTGCCCTTAGTTTTTGCTAATACTAATCAGAGATGCCTTCCTTTTGGGATTTTGCTCTATCATGTAGTAGCTTCCTCCTTCTATTGTATAGTTTGTTTATGGCTGGGGTCCACCAGACAGGTCGCCTGCCTTTGGAGGATTGGGTCTTGGTTTTATTTGGGATTGCATGATCCATGCATTCCTGAAGGTGTTCATAGAATGCATTTATAAAGGATTCTGTGGTCTGGGCCGTATTTTCCACAGGCCCGGGGCTTTGAAGGATTCCACCTCGGTTTTGAGGAGTGTGAAATTTGCTTTAGAGAAGTTTTTCACTGTGGTTTTCTGGGCAGGGGTGGGGTCGGGATGTGAATATCCAGTGAGATCAGTTTATGGTCTGATCTTACCAGTGAGGGATACACTTCTGGTCTGGAGCATAGAGTCCCCATGTTGGTGATGATCAGGTCCAGTATGTTTTCCCTCTTGTGGGAGTGGTAACAAGTTGTTCCATAGCATTTGAGTTTATGAATTCTAGGAACCTTTGGGCAAGGGTGTTGGAGCTAGAGTAATGCTCCCAATCTATGTTTGGGTAGTTGAAGTCACCCAATATAATGGTGTTCGGAGAGACCTTCATATTTTCCAGTGTTCTCAGGAAGGCCGAGTGGGGTTCCTGGGTTTGGGAGGGTGGTCTGTAGCAGGCTATAAACTGGAAGGCAGTTTTACCCACTGTTAGTTGCACATGGATAGTCTCTGATGCTTCGTGCTTTGCCACCAACCTGGAGGTGTGGGTATCTTTGATGAATATCGATACTCCCTCCTTTTGTGGTTTGGTCCAAGTTTTGGGGCGAAAAGCATGGTATGAGGTATAACCTGGTAGTGCTGGGGTGCTCTCGGAGTCCTGAACCAGGTTTCTGTTACTGCACAGATATCGATGTTCTCCATGCTAAGGAGAGTTTCGAGCGTGCATCTTGAGGTTTAGACTTCTAGCGTTGAGTAGCATTACTCTTAGTTTCTTATCCCTTGTGATACCTATGGAGGTGGGTTTGTCTTTTGAGCCTTGCCCTAAAAAGGCACTATGGATAAGCAAGAGCCTTTGCCAATATCCGAAAGCCCAGGGGTGACAGGTGCAAGCCGTCCCTAGCAAAGCATCGTGGCCTGTCGTGCATATCATCCCAAGCTGACGGGCATTGATCCCCTTTGAATGACACCAATACTTAAGCCAATTGTTGAAATTGATCATCTTGTCTTCATATTGCGGCATCATTCTTGGTGAGGGTAAGATGCTACTCAAGGTCAGGGTCATACCAGCCTGGGCTACATGCTCAGAGAGCTCCTCTATGTCTCTTTTCATGTAGTCCAGGGAGGTACGCCTCAGGTCATTCACACCAGCATGGACAATGACTGAGTCATATTTGTACTTGCCTTGGAGTGACCTGAGTGCTTGTGTTATGTGGCGGATCCTAGCGCCAGACAGGCTGCTCACCGTGACCTTCTCCTTGTTCAGCCTGGTGAGCGGGACGTCAGTGTGCCTGACGATAGAGTCACCTATTACAAGTGTATCAGGTGTGTTGTTTAGCCTTAAGGGCTGTGACTGTTCAGCACACTGGCTTTGTGAGATATGTGTTGCACGTGTTTTGTTTTGGGGTAGCGGTTGCTTGGGTGTCTGCTTTGGAGGTCTCTGTTGCTTAGGCAGATCTTTATTTAGAGCCTCGAGTATGTTTTTGTGTTATTATGTGTTTGGTTTGCTGTCGTGGTAGGTCTATGTGAGACTGGAATTGTAGTGAGTGTGGTTTCCTTCTCCTCCTGACTGGTTATGCCAGTACTGAGTTGAGAGAGCTTAGCCTCCAGTTTGGCTATATGGTTGCATCTCTCACATGTGTTGGAATTTGTTGGGAGGAGGAGAGGGTTGTCTGTGTACATGAGGCAGTTGTAACATTGCCTCAAGATTCCCATATTCACCAGCTGGACCGGAGAGGAGATTGACAACTGACCTTTGGACATGCTAGAATAATATTGGGAATTCCTTTATAATTGAAAACAAGGGCCAATGGGGAGCGAGGGTGTAGTGCTTTTAATTTTTAGTGCCGACTTATAATTGCTTTAGTGAGCAAGTGCCAGGTAACAAGTGCAATGTGTTACAGGTAACTTAAATGCAAAAATGATAAACAGTAACTTTCTTTCAAGCGAAGCAAGGAAATAAGTACAGTAAGCAATGCAGATATCACTAGGGATCCACAGAAGCGCTAGAAGCCGCGTTTTAGGTGGAATTAGCGTTCCAGGGAAATAACAAGCATACAAACAAAGCTAGATTCAGCAGGCCTGGATCTAGTCTATGCTACAGCAAACAAGATGTACCAATTTCAGTAAGATACAGTTCAAATATTCAGGCACTATAAACCTCTAACCAGAAATTCCCAGCTCAGAAGGGCAAAGTCCAGCCTCTCCTCCCACAAGAGTGCAGACCACGAACCTTCTTAATGTAAAATAACTGGCCTGAAGCCCAAGTGCTTAAACCAGAGCTAATACACTTTAAGAATAACAGACACTGAGCTCTCAATCAGCAGTTCCCAACTTAGAAGGATGAAAGCTACCTGTCCTGCCACCACAGTGCATGCCACAAACCTTCCTAATGTAGAACAACTGGTCTGAAGCCCAAGTGCTTAATCCAAAAGACTTAGAATGATAGCTACACTTTAACCAAGTTACTACCAAGCAGTAATAAATACAACTGAATACTTTAAATAATGCCTGGATTAGTGCTCAAGTTATACAAACAAAGCTAGATTCAGCAGGCCTGGATCTAGTCTATGCTACAGCAAACAAGGTGTACCAATTTACCAAATGTGATATTATTTCCATTTAATGTCCTCACACATTTTAAGACCAATGATATAGAGTGCTTACACACTGCATGTCTCAGATTACTGGTCAGATGACTGAAGAATGACCAACAAACACAGAAAGGTAAACCAGAGCTGTATATTTGCAAGCAATTATTATAACAGGTTGTGTGATCACTAAGTGAACTACATCCAAAAATAATAAATTTACAAATAACAGCTGTATGATTTGATATTAATGTAGATGTTGCAGTCGGCTGTGTGCAGAATAAGTTCAGTTCTTTGCTGCAAAGCTGTTTGTATGAGGAAAGAGGGATAAGGCATCCATCCTGTGTTCTGAAGGTGCATTGGAGTAAAAGTTCACATCCAGATCTATGCAGACATATCTAATGTGAGCCATAATTTAATGTATGTCATACATTAATTTTACTCATTTCAACTACTTGCCCCTTTTTTGTTTTTTTTTCCCTTTTCTGTTTTTGTCTAATTTTTTGGGGGCCAGTATTTGTGCAATGTGGTATGTAGCACAATCATGGAAACAGGGAAATGAATGGCAGGTTTGGCTGTGACTATCTAATTTGTGCGAAGTGTGACAGTGTGCAAAATGGACAACTGGACCACCCAGGAGGCAGACAGGACCCAGACAGTCAAAAATAAAAACCGGTGCATTCAATTAATGCTATTGAGCATTGCACAAACCCAGTAAATGGCATTGCATGGTGGTAGCGAGACCTTAGGAATGATTAGTACCACTAAGTGGCGTTGCATGGAGGTTAACAGCGAGACCTTAAGAATGATTAGTAAAATACGGACTGTCATATAAAAAGTCCTGTGGCAGCAGGTGTAAGTACAGAGCTGGAGTACAGATGGTCCTGTGATCTAGTACAGGGTGTGAAACATTTTTTTACTGTTGTGACATTGCAGTTTATAGCAATGAACTGAAAGAAACACAGACAAGTGTTATTTCAATATTCTTGTGGCAACAGGTGTAAGTGTAGGACTGCCATACACATTGTTCTGGGTTCTAACACAAGATATTTCATGCACTTTTACTGTTGTTCCACTTCCCATTATAATCACTCCCACTTTTAACACTTTAGATAGTGGAACTGATATTAACTATATGCATGAAAATTAGACACTATTACTGTGTCATTTATTTAGTTATCTATGTATTATCAAATTTATTATCAGATGTATGACCGTGGGTATACTGTATACTATAATCCTGTAAGCATAATTCTCCTATTGTACTTGCATGGCCTTCACATTTGCCTAAGACATATACACAACTGTCTGTATATCCAATAACCTTGTCAGGTCACACGTATACATGTGTAACAGCTCATACTGTCAGCTGTGTTTATGTATGATGCCTGACTAAGTCTGAGCAGCACTTCTTCTGTGGCAAATATGGAAAAACAATGCTTTGGAAGAAAATGCTTAGTCTCTTATGCCTAGGTAAGAATCTCACAGTGTATAAATCAATTTTCTCAGTGTATAAAGGTAAAAACATATGTGTCAGGTCATCACATTTATGGCCCCAGTACATGTCTGAAAACCTAAATCACCTAACAGTTACCTTCCAATTTCCAATATATATTTCCAGGCTACATCAGTAGACACCCCTCAGACTAAGGTCAAGTGTCAGATTAACCTTCCAATTGCAATTATTTCATTCCTCACTGCTTGGCACTGCTACTCTCCACTTACCATCATGCAAATGCATTGCTCTGGGCTGCTCACTCCTGAGCAACGTGTTTGCGATATGGTAAGTGGAGAGCAGCAGCGCCAAGCAGTGTGCACACTCCAGTAAACAGGATAACTGGAAGTGGTGGGAAAGCATCAGTCTCCATTGCTCTAGATCTGTTGGTAGACATGGCAGGCGTTAGTGGAGAAGGTTTAGGGCACAGAGGTGGGGTGTCCAGGATATTTATTGGACTCCTAGTAAAGCACTATAGCCAAAGGCTTCTGCAGAGGGACTATTCTGTCTCCCAGTACGAGTCTGAGGCTTGGGATAGTTTAGCTCAGGCTGTATCCAGTGCCACTGGTATCCCGCACACTAGAGAGGGATATAAGCATCATTTTAATGACCAACAGAGGAGGAAAAGGGATACTCCCGACTGTTGGGTGGAGCAATTTAGGACTCAGGACATCCCATATCTGTGTAAGTATCAACTAGAGAAAGTACTTGTAAGACTTAGAAAGCTGAATATAGGCAAGACTGGCATGCATAATGGTCTTCTGTTCTGTTCTGTTTTTTCCGCAGCTGCCAGTGATTGGAAGTTCAGTGTCCTAGCCCGCAGGGCAAGATTGGTGAGACTGAGGGAAGCATGTGGTATGTATACAGCAGAAGAGTAGTGTTATTGTAGCATTAAAAGTCAAAGATAGCTTTTTAGTATTTTATAGAGTTGTATCAAATTGAGCATTCATATCTCAACTGTAAAAGCAAGTATACATGCATTAGTCTGTAGCACAAACCAATTGCAAGAGTACAATATTAGACTTTAGTCAGAGGTTGTGGGTTCAAATACCACACTTCACAACTATACAATATTATTTCTTCAATAATATTTACATTAAATTAAAACCTATATACCAGTGGCACAAATGCACTACTGTAAACTGAAATCTGTATAACTGAAACACGCATATGTGCAATATATGTACATTTCAAGGATTACTTGCTGCAATCTGTAGTATAGTGTGCATCTGCTAGGAGGTGTACACTTAAATGTAAAAGTTAAGATAGCAGAGTTAAATAATTGTATTAATCCACTGCATGTCACATATGAAGGCATTACTCTTAGCTCTTTTTTTTTTCTCTCACCCCAACACTTAACCTCTTTTTTATTTTATTTTTATTTTATTTTATATTTATAAAAATATTTTCTGGGTTTTTTTGTATTTTATGAATAATGTTGTTTCATTTTATTTTTATTTTTTAACTGTAAAAAATAACTTTCCTTTTCTTTTCTCTTTTTTTCTTTTTATTATGTGCCATCAAAATGTGTCCATGTCATCAATGTGTACCACATCACTAAATGCTCCACAGCACATCAAGGAAGGCCAGTCCCACTGGATCTGTCTGCCCCTGCTCCACCGGCTCCAGTACAGATGCCTAGCACATCTGGGAGCCAACCTGGCAGCACTGCCTCTGCACCCTCAGATAGTCCTGCCCCAGAGTCTGGTCCAGTGGTACCCTCTGGGAGCAGTGGCAGAGGTAGTGATTTCATCACTCACAGTGAGTTGCCATGGATGGTGCATAGCATCATGTGCTGCACCACTGGTGCACCCCTGTGCTGGCTGGAGAGGCTGCTTTCCCTCCTCTTGTATAGTACTAGGACAGAGTTGGGCAATTAATTTTCCAAAGGGGGCACATGAGAAACTGTGACTGTGAGGGCCACACCAATAGGCTGAACTCAATTCTGCTCCACATTAATTTCATCTCTTTATAAAAAGTAGTAAATTATATGGTTTTGATTAGCTGTTACTGGTAGATGTTATGATTAGGCTATGAAAATGTGAAACAGGCATAGTAAAACACCAACATTACATCACTGTTTAATCAACATTTAATCAGCAGTCACAGAAACAATTTTGAAAATGTGCATGTTTTTGCACTATTTCAAATTATACAAAAAAGTTATAAGACTGCTGTTGCAATTTTTTTGTAGCCTAATTACTTCATTTGCTGCTTTTCCATTTTTTTAGAAAGTGAGAGAAATCTAGTCTGTCTTGGACTTGAACAAGTGCACTGAAGTCAGTTTGAATGTCTGAAGTGGATATGCAAAGAATAGCTGACAGGTGATCATCATTGAGAGAGGATCTGTATCTGGATTCGTTAAAGTTCATCACTGAGAATGTTTGTTCACATATGTAGGTAGATCTAAAGAGAACCAACATCTTCTGAGCATGCCTCCTTAGGCGTGGAAAGTTTTCATCTTTGAGAGAAGAATAAAAATCTAGCAGTGATACTGACTTAAAGTGCTCTGCCAGTAGTGTATCAGACTGCAGGTCACTGGGTTTGAGCTGAACATCACTGGGTGGATTATCCACAATGCAAGTGAAGGGAGAAGAAATCATGTGCATGTCATTCTCAGCTGTTCTGAAGTCTTCAAATCACCTTGTAAACTCACCAAGCAGTGCTCCTAATATGGATGAGTACATGTAGAGGTGATCACCTGATGGTGTGGCTTCTTTCACTGTTGACATGTGGGTGAGAAAGTTGCTTTCAAAATGGCTTGTAAGAAACTGCAATCTTCTCATGAAAGCCTTCACCATGCTGTACATTTCATGTGCAGAGGCCCTTGCCATGCAGGATGATCTTTAGTTCATTCATTAGTGCAGTCACACCAACAGCAAATGCATGATCTGCCAACCAGTTGGCATCTGAGAGTTGTGAGGTGTTCTTGCTTTTCTTCTCACAAAACTCTCGATTCTCTGCTCTCAGGTCTCATTCTCTTTTAAGCACTTTGCCCAGGCTGTGCAGTAGCCGATGTTACCACATTCAGTTTCATGCTTCTCCAAAACTCAACAAACTATATGTCTTACAATGCTTTTGTCCTGGTGAAGTTAACTATTTTAGTTACAACATCAATAACATGGTTAATTTTTAGCACAGACGTACACAACACCTCCTGATGTATAGTACATTGCAAAAATACCACTTTCTGTTCTGGGGTAATTTCAGTCACTTTATCTTGCATCCAGTTCAAAAGTCAGATATTTTTTCCTGTCAGATTTGGACAACCATTGGTTGTAACACCTGCCACTTTGTCCAGTTTTAGTTTCAGCTTGTCCAAGCATGCCATTACTTCCACAAACAAATTGCTCCCCTTCATCATCCCTGTCACTGACCACATTGCTGCCAGCTCCTCTGTAATCGCAAAGTCTTTTGTTATCCTACGTATAAAAATGAGTAACTGGGCTGTTTCATTGACACCACAGCTCTCATCCAGAGTCAAGGAGAAAAAGTCAAAATTGTCCGCTTTATTTTGCATTTGAAGCTCCAGATTTCATGCAATGTCCTCGATCCTTCTCATTACAGTTCACCAGGATAGGGGCACACTCTTAAATGCTTCTTTTTTCTCAGGGCATATTAGAGTTGCAGTGTCCACCAAGCACTCTTTGATGTACTCCCCATCACAGAATGGCTTACTTCTTTTTGCAGTTTTGTGGGATATCACAAAACTGGTCTTGACTGCTCCATCCCTGGATGTGCAAAGCTTGGTAAAAAGTCCTTGTTGCTTTTCCAGCTTAGCTAGCAAAGCTGCAGATATCTGCGCCTGGTCTGCATCAGTCAAGTTGTTATATTTCTCTGCATGTTTAGTCTCATAATGGCAATTCAAATTATAATCCTTAAACACAGCAATATGTTCTCCACAAACTAAGCAGATGGCTTTACCTTTAACTTCAGTAAATAAATACTTAGTAGCCCACATCTTGTTAAAAACTCTACATTTTTTTATAAAGCTTTCTTTTTTTTTTTCATGTGAGCTGACATTTTCTGAGGGCTACAAGCTGCTAAAAATATTCCACACTTACTTTTAATCTGCACTTGTCCAAGCAAAGTGTGCAGCCCTGTAAAAATTACAGTATAGTAATAATTAATATATCTTAATGTCCCAATAAAATACACAAAAAGTCCTTATGGAATACAATCCCTGGACTAAATCATAAAGTGCATACTGTACCAAAACATATGAAGTGTCTTTCTCTGCCAATCAGAAGCCTTTTAGAAAATTGTGGAGGGGATAGTATGGTAAATTGTTCTGTGTAACTCACTAATATGCCACTTTTAAAACTGAACCATAGTGATTCTTCACTTGTCAGGGTGGCATTACTGTCCAGAGATAAAGCAGGATTTGCCCTGGCTGCCCTGCAGTGTATCCTACAAGCCATCTGCCAATTACCTGTAGTAGGAATACTTTGCATGGTAATTCCCTAGTCATTTAATTAATTCCTTCAGCAGTGATCCTTATGGTGAGCATACTACAGATGTGTGAGTTTACTTCTCATAACAACAGATGTCAAAGTTATATGATCATTACTCCCAGCAATCCTCCCTCCTTCCCCCTTCAGCAACTTGGCCTTTCCATGTGTTGCTTCTAGTTAGCATTGTACAAGTTACAGATATAAATGTATGTAGTCATTATACAGCAGAAGGTTAAGCTATAGGGTGTGATATATTTCTTGATAACCATTTGAAATGCTGGGACCCACTGGCTTATAACATTTGAAGTTTCAACAATGGAAAGTATATTGACTTATCTTCACTTTCCAATCAATGAACTCGATATAACTGGTGAGCAACGGTGTCCGGTTCCAAAGAATGAGACAGAATATATGCTGGAGCTGTTGTTTATTGATACATCTGGTTAAGCGCTTTCATCTATCCTCCATAGACTTCATCAGAACACCATTGGATAAACTGACAACATTTAAATACTATTAATTAATACTAATTATCCAATCCTATGGTACACCAAATAAGTCTCATGAGTAGTAGTCTCATGAATATTAATTAACTAATCCAACCTTATACTCTACAAAAAACAACCATAAAAATTCATAAAAAAACTTAAAAACATCACAATTATAAATACAGTTAGTCCCTGATATAATACTCTCAAGCTACGTAATAAAAATTCATGATAAAAATTCATAATGAAAACTGCACGAGGTAAAAATCATGTAAACAATGTTAAAAATACAAGATAGTGATTGTGTCTCACAAGAAGCACATAAACAATGAGAAACTGGTGACTTAATAAATGTACTGACCTATTTAAGCCCTTAAAAGGGGTCTAGTGGGAAGACAATCATTTAGCCAGGGGTAGGTGGCTGCATTTAATAAAATTAGAAGTTATGTACCTACCATAACGTTCCATGTTATTAGTTGCCTGCCTCTCGCCTTCTTTCTTGCTAGATGGGTTTGGAGCCGATCCTCGGCTCCGACTCGGCCACTCCAAAAGCTCGAGAGCTAGTTTCTCCAGCTCGAGGCTCCCCTATATCCCACAATGCTAGGCGGTAACTTCCTCAGATCTCGTTTGAAAGCTAATACCAGCAATAAATTTCCATAAGGAACAAAGAAACTCTTCTAGGTCTGTCCTGGCTAGGGGGAAGGAGGTTGGGACGCAAGAAAGAAGGCAAGAAGAAGACAACTAACATGGAACGTTATGGTAGGTACATAACTTCTAAATGTTAAGTTTTCAATCTCGCCTTCATTCTTGCTAGATGGGACCGCGTCCCTAGCACCTTGTCCTGGGTGGCCTATCGGAACAGACTCTTGAGTACAGTGGAACCAAAGTTGGCCCGGTCTCTAGAGGCCAGGTCCAACTTATAATGAGAAATGAAGGTATGGGGAGAAGCCCAAGTAGCTGCAGAACAAATCGAATCAATAGGCAGCCTATCTTGAAAAGCTACCGAGGTGGCTAAAGCTCTAGTTGAATGAGCCCTGGGTTTGGATGGCAACCGTTGATGTCTTATTTCATACACTAGGGTAATCAACGAAAAAAAACATCTAGAGAGAGAGACTTTAGAGACTGGAAGGCCCATTCTACCTTCTGCATAAGAAACAAACAGTTGGTCAAATTTCCTGAATTGTTTGGTCCTATCTAGATAGTACCTAAGCTGGCGGTGAATATCTAAACTGTGCAACTTTTGTTCTGACCTATTAGAATAATTTGGGAAGAACACAGGAAGCTCGATGGTTTGATTCAAATTTGCCAATGAAGCTATTTTGGGCAAAAAGGACAGGTTAGTACGCAAGGAAACCCTGTCTTTATGAAAAACTAGATAAGGGGGTCGACTACACAGAGCATGAAGTTCAGAGACTCTTCTAGCTGAGGTGATAGCTACTAAAAAGAGTGTCTTCCAGGAAAGTAATTTTATAGAACATGAAGCCGCAGGTTCAAAGGGGGGAAGAATTAATTATGCCAGAACCAAGTTGAGATCCCATTGAGGAGGAGGATCTTTGATGGGTGGTTTGAGTAGAAAGACTCCCTTTAAAAAGGCCTTGCAGAGTTTGTGAGACATGATAGAGCACTCTAAGACTCCAACATGAAAGTTTGAAATTGCCGCCAATTGAACTCTAATGGTAGAAGGGGACGAACCTGCATGGAAAAGTTCGGCTAGAAAGTCTAGAACTGATTGAATAGAAGCAGTGAAAGGATCTATGTTCTTTGACTGCGCCCAAAAGGAGAAACGTTTCCACTTGCTATGATAAATCTTCCGAGTGGAAGATTTATGAGAGGCAATCAAGATATCTCTAACTGAGTGAGATATCAACGGAAGCCTGGCTAAGGTCAGAATTGGAGGAACTAAGCTGTGAGGTTCAGAGAGGGAAGGGAGTGGTGCAACTGACCCGACTGATGGGTCAAAAGGTCTGGAACTGGGTCCAGATGCCAAGGTTGTTCCAACAGATAACGGTGTAGAAAGGGGAAACAAATTTGTCGAGGCCAGTAAGGGGCAATGAGGATCATAGAAGCTTCCTGAGCGATGGCTTTCTGTATCAGCTGGGATATCAGTGGGAAGGGGGGGAAGGCATAGAGAAGTCCCCGGGGCCAAACGTGCACTAGAGCATCTCTGCTGGGATGGCCTGGTTGGGGAAAGAGGGTGAAAAAATCGTCGCACTTGCTGTTTTGGGGAGTAGCGAAAAGGTCGCAGCAAGGCCTGCCCCACTTTCGAAAAACTTTCTCCAACACTGAGTTGTTCAGAGACCACTCGTGAGGCATGAGAATAGCTCTGCTCAATTTGTCCGCAATCACATTGGATTTCCCGGGAATGTGCGTTGCTAACAGAAAACGCTGAGAAGAGATTGCCCATTGCCATAGTCTGAGTACCTCTCGACATAGGGGGTAAGACCTGGTTCTGCCTTGTTTGTTGATGTACCACACTACAGACATGTTGTCTGTTTGGATTGCTATAGTTCCTACAGGAAGAGAGTCTTGTAGGGCTTGCAACGCTAGAAGCACTGCTCTCATCTCTAGAACGTTTATGTGCAAGTGGCACTCAAACGGTTGCCACATGCCCTGGACTGTCCTGCCCTGGAAATGCCCTCCCCACCCGATCAGGGAGGCATCCGTTGTCACTGTAGCAACCGGAGGAGGAGGGACAAAAGGTCTCCCTAGGAGGAGTTGAGGGGATGAGCTCCACCAAGAGAGATGACTCTTGCACGATTGAGTTATCCGAATAGGATGGGACATTGGAAGGCTTTGATAAGACCATTGTGTGATGAGCATCCATTGTAAAATCCTCATGTGGAAGCAGGCTAATGGTAGGAGAGGGATGGCCGCAGCCATAATTCCCAAGACTTTCAGGACCTGTCTGGCCTTGATTTTGTTGTTCTGTAAAAGAAGAAAGACCTGTTTGTGAATGTCTGCTATCCTCTGCTCTGTGAGTCTGGATGACATCTTGACTGTGTCTAGATTTGTGCCTATGAAAGTAATAACATGACAAGGCGACAAGACAGACTTTTCGTAGTTTATTGAGATGCCTAGTGTCTGACATGTGCGAAAAGTGTAGTCTCTGGCGAGGAGTAAGAGATGCCTGGTGGGGGCTGTAAGGAGCCAGTCATCTAAATAAGGAAACACCTGGAATCCTTGATGTCTCAGATGAGAAGCTACCACTGCCATGCATTTGGTGAACACTCGGGGGGCTGTAGTGAGACCAAAGGGCAGGGCTCTGAATTGAAAATGACTGGTTCCCAGCCTGAAGCGGAGAAATCTCCTGGAGCGTCAATTCATTTTGATGTGATAGTACGCATCCTGGAGATCTATAGAGCACATCCAGCTGTCCCGTTCCAAGAGGGGAAGAATGGACTGCAGCGTGACCATCCGGAACTTTGTTTTCTTGACAAACTTGTTCAAGTTGCTGAGATCCAAAATGGGTCTCCAGTCCCCTGTTTTCTTTGGAACCAAAAAGAATTTGGAGTAGGTTCCGGATCCTACCTGGTCTGCTGGTACTGGTTGAATGGCTCTTTTTGCGAGCAGCTTTGAAATTTCTAATGCTGCTTGTTCCCTTTGACTGGGTGGAACGTCTGGAAGGGATTTGTTGGACAGCTTCGGAACGAAAAGAAAGGGAATTCTGTAGCCTTCGGAAATGATAGACTGTACCCACTTGTCTTGAGTTAGGGATAGCCAGGCTTTTGGGTACAGTGACAACCTTCCCCCGACTGCCTCCAAAGGTGGACAGTCGGGCAACACCTCAGGGATGCTGAAAGGGCTTGTCAGAAAAGGATTCTCGACTGCCCTGATTCTGCGGGCCCCCTCTGCCTCTGAGGCGGCATCTACCATTGTTGTTCCCCCCTCTGCCTCTAGAGGGGAATCGACTCTGTGCGTCAGGCAAGTCTCCTTGAGATTGTTTCCGGAACCACATCTTTCCCCCCTTCTGACCTTTGGGGTAAGGTCTAGAAGGAGTAGAAAAATGGACTCCGACGGCAGAAAGAGTTTTGCCATCAGTCTCGCACCTAGTCAAGGTTTCCTTCACTTGAGGACCAAAAAGGGATGATCCATCAAAGGGGGAATTAGTGAAAGACGCCTTAAAGGGGTCCGCAAAGTTACAATGCCGCATCCAGGCATGCCTACGCAAGGCTACACCTGTACCTGCTGCTCTACTTGCCCCATCAGCCGCATATGAAAGGAGGTGCATGGAGAAGTTGGTGATAGAATTAAGTGTAGCCAGCTGAGAGTTCAACCTATCCTGAAAACCCGCAGCTGTTGGGTCCTTCAGCATTTCACTCACTTCCTTGAGTAAATCCCTCTGAAGTCGAGTAAAATGGCACAGGTAATTCAGCGATTTCATTGTAAAGGTCGCTGACGAGAACATCCGCTTCCCATAACTGTCCATCGACCTAGACTCCTTGTTAGGAGGATGAACAGGTACCGAAGGATCAGCTAGCTCCTTCTTGGTAGCTGCAGCCACCACCATAGCATCAACAGAGACGCCCTTGGTCAGAAATTCTTTGTCTTTGAGGGACGTGATGAACTTAGATGGTCTCCTGGGGGTGGGTTCCACTGAGTCAGGAGCCGCCCAAGCCTTCTTTGCCACCACTTGCATAAGGGGGTCAAAGGGAGGGGACACCCAGGAGGTGGAAGGGTGAGAGCCAAACGCCTCAAGGTACACTGATTCATCCTCTGAAGGGTTGAGGGCTGGCCAATTCCCCCTCTGTTTTAAGATTTCAAGGATGTCTGCAAAGGAGACATCTTCAGAGGGGGAACAAGGGGAACCTTCAGAATCCTCTAAATCAGTGTCAGAGGTGACAGACTCAGGGGAGTCAATGTGCTTCCTCTTACACTGCCTCTTCCTAGGGGGCTCTCCTACAGGGTCAGGAGAGGCCTCGGAAGAGGAGGAGATCCTCACAGGGGAAACTTGAGGAGCTGTCTCTCTACGGTCGGGGACAAGAGAGTGAGTAGAAATCACCGGAGGCACCATGGAGGGAAGGGCAGAAGGAGCCGACTGTGGATTAGAACCAGGTTCTAACACGCTCCTCATGACCTCAAAGGCACCCCTGTCAGGCAGAGCTGAAGGTCTCCATTCCGAAAAACTGAAAACCTCCCCCGGCACCGCCAGTGATGGCTCCGAGGCCGATGTCGGAGCCGAACTCACCAGCGCCGAAGCACCGAGAGGGAGAGCGGGGTCGGACAAGGGTCCGATGCCACTTGCCCCCTCGGAGCTGAGGGAAGTCCGGCGCCGAGATTCTTCCAAGGAAGAAATCGGAGCCGACGACGGAACTGAAGACAAGGGTATCGGTTCCAACGCCACCACAGTCTCGGGTCCGAACCGCCCCGGCTCCAAACTCAAAAGAGTCAGAGGAGGAATATTTTGAGTGGTGGGGATAGTCTTCGACTGTTGAGTCGGACTTTGAAGCATTTGGGCTAATGCCTCGGACTTAAGAAGTCGACTCACTACTCTCTGAAGATCGTGGTCCGATAACCTGGAAGACCTAGAAGAGTGGGATCTATGGCTCCGTTCAGACTGCAAAGGTGATGCTGGAGCCGAATGAACGGAGTTGATAGATGGGGAGCGGGACCTCTTCTTAGTTGTCGGCTCCGACAACTTTATTGGAGCCGACTCAGTTATGTCTTCCTCGGCTCCGGCCGGAGCCGAGGACAGCGTACATGCATTCGAGATTCATCGGCTCCGGCCGGAGCCGATGTTCAAATGGACTTAGAGCCCCCAGAAGTCAGCTCAGAGGCTGGAGCCAAAGGTCTGGAGGACTTAGAGGGTCTCCCCGATGACTGAGTGGAGGGACCCTCAGGCTTTAATAAGCTTCTGAGAATTAATTTATTTTTTCGCTCCTGCAGGACTCTAGGGCTGAAGCCATGGCAAACAGCACATGAGTCCTGCAGGTGCAAAGGTCCCAGGCAGTAAACACAAGAAGTG
Organism: Protopterus annectens; assembly: GCF_019279795.1. Lineage (NCBI taxonomy): Eukaryota > Metazoa > Chordata > Ceratodontiformes > Protopteridae > Protopterus > Protopterus annectens. Next base: position 435,120,196 of record NC_056740.1, on the reverse strand, counting down.
TGACCGTCTGTCAGAGACATCTTCTGACAGCACGAGTCACACTTCTTGAAGCCTGAGACCTTTGATTCTTTGGACATGTCCAAAGAGAAAAATAAAGTGTAATCACAAACACACACACACACACACACACCGATTACACTTTAAAAATAATAAACTTTAAATTATAACTACAAAGTTTAAACTAAAAATTTCCCTACAAAACACACAGACACTACAACTACCAAGGGAGGGAGGAGTGGGCCTAAGGCCCAAGGGAAGGGTTAGATAATTTAGGATAGGAAGGCTAATGAAAAATTAACTAAAAGGGATAAAAGTATTCAACTATATAAAGTTATGAAAAGGAGCTAACTTAAAGGGGATTTCTGACTGACTAAACTGTCAAAAATTTTAAACTAACCTGAGCCGGTTGAAAAAAGCACCTCGATCGCGTAGCGGCAAACGAGATCAGAGGAAGTTACCGCCTAGCACTGTGGGATATAGGGGAGCGTCGAGCCGGTGAAACTAGCTCTCGAGCTTTTGGAGTGGCCGAGATGGAGCCGAGGATCGGCTCCGAACCCATCTAGCAAGAATGAAGGCGAGATTGACAACTTAACATTTTGCCACTTCACTTCTCTTTCCCCCAATATACCTTTCATATCACCTCCTCTCGGATTGATCTTTACACACTCTACAATTGCAAACTTAAAGGTATAACAAGTCTCACTATCCCTGATGTGTCTATATAGGGCATTATTATTATCTTGTTTTCTGATACAATAAAGGTGATCATATATACGATTTCTTAACCTCCTCTCAGTTTTTCCGATGTAGAAACTTGGACAGTTAGTACAGATAGCTAAATAAATCACATACTGTGTCTGACAATTACCCTTTTTAAACCTAACTACTGTTTTGTTAATATTGTCTATAGTACGGGTGTGTTCCTCATATATGACATAAATAGAAGTTATGTTCTTACCATAACGTTCCATGTTAGTTGTCTTCTTCTCGCCTTCTTTCTTGCTGGATGGGTTCGGAGCCGATCTCGGCTCCGACTCGGCCACTCTAAAAGCTCGAGAGTTGGTTCCACCGGCTCGAGGCTGCCCCTATATCCCACAATGCTAGGCGTGAATTACCTCAGATCTCGTTTGTGAGCTAGGCCCAGCTAAAAATACAACCAGTAAAACTGGAAAGAGAGTCCACCTCTATAACAAAAGGAAAGAGGAAAGGAGACCTAAAAACTGATCCCTGAAAATATGCACCGCAGAGCATATAGGTATAGCAAAGAGGTGGTAGAAAGAGAGGTCATAATCAAACTCCTCCAGGTCTGTCCAGGCCAGGGGGAAGGAGGGTGGGGCCTTAAGAAGAAGGCGAGAAGAAGACAACTAACATGGAACGTTATGGTAAGAACATAACTTCTATATGTTAAGTTGTCTATCTCGCCTTCATTCTTGCTGGATGGGACCGCGTCCCTAGCACCTTGTCCCGGGTGGCCTAACGGAACAGACTCTTGAGAACAGTGGTACCAAAGTTAGCTCTATGCCTAGAAGCTAAATCCAACTTATAATGTGAAATGAAAGTGTGAGGAGTAGCCCAAGTAGCCGCTGCACAAATGGTGTCAATAGGCAGTCTGTCTTGGAAGGCTATAGAAGTAGCCAAAGCTCTGGTGGAGTGGGCCTTAGGTTTGTTAGGCAGCTTTTGGTGTCTAATTTCACAAACAATTGAAATCAGAGATGTTAGCCATCTAGATAGCGATACCTTGGAAACAGCTAGTCCCTTTCTGCCTTCTGCATAGGAGACAAACAGCTGGTCAGTTTTTCTGAATTGTTTGGTTCTATCCAAATAGTACCTTAACTGACGATGAACATCTAGCCAATGCAGTTTTTGTTCAGACCTATTAGAATATCCTGGAAAAAACACAGGAAGATCAATGCTTTGATTTAGGTTAGACGCAGAGGCTACCTTAGGTAAAAAGGACGGGTTGGTTCGTAAGGAAACCCTGTCTTTGTGGAACAACAGATATGGTGGTCGACAGCTGAGTGCATGAAGTTCTGAAACTCTTCTAGCTGAAGTAATAGCTACCAGAAAGAGAGTCTTCCATGATAGCAATTTTAAAGAACAGGAAGCTGCAGGTTCGAAAGGGGGGAGAATCAAAGAACTGAGAACTAAATTAAGGTCCCAAGGAGGAGGAGGATTTCTTATAGGAGGTCTGAGAAGAAAAACTCCTTTCAAAAAGGCTTTGCAAAGCTTGTGGGACATTATGGCAGAGTCTGAAATGCCCACATGAAAGTTAGATATAGCTGCCAATTGAACTTTGAGAGTAGAAGGAGATGAACCTGCATGAAAGAGTTCAGCTAGAAAATCAAGAACCATATGGATGGGAGCAGTGAAAGGATCTAAGTCCCTTCCTTGAGCCCAATAGGCGAAACGTTTCCACTTACTGAGATAAATCTTTCGAGTGGATGATTTATGGGAAGCTATCAAAATATCTCGAACAGAGTGAGATATTTGAGGAAGCCTGGCTAAGGTTGGAACTGGAGGAACCAAGCAGTGAGGTTCAGAGAGGGGAGGGAGCGATGTAACTGACCCGACTGATGGATCAAAAGATCTGGAACTAGGTCCAGATGCCAAGGTTGCTCCAACAGAAACTGATGTAGAAAGGGGAACCAAACCTGTCGAGGCCAGTAAGGAGCAATGAGGATCAATGAGGCCTTCTGAACGACAGCTTTCTGTATCACTTGAGAGATTAGTGGGAAGGGAGGAAATGCATACAGAAGTCCCCGGGGCCAAACTTGGACTAGAGCGTCTCTGCTGGGCTGGCCTGGTAACGGGAATAGGGTGAAATAATCTCTGCACTTGCTGTTTTGGGGAGTAGCAAAAAGGTCGCAGCAAGGCTGACCCCACTTGAGAAAAATTTCTCTCACAACAGAGTCTTTCAGAAACCACTCGTGAGGCATGAGGATAGCTCTGCTCAACTTGTCCGCAATTTGATTGGACTTCCCGGGGATGTGCGTTGCTATCAGAAACCGCTGAGAAGAAATCGCCCATTGCCACAGTCTGAGTGCTTCTCGACATAGGGGATAGGACCTGGTTCCGCCTTGTTTGATGATATACCACACTACAGACATATTGTCCGTCTGGATTGCTATCGTTCCCAAGGGAAGACAGTGTTGAAGGGCTTGCAACGCTAAAAGCACTGCTCTCATCTCTAGAACATTTATGTGCAAGTGGCATTCGTCTGGTTACCATGTGCCCTGGACAGTTCTGCCCTGATAATGCCCCCCCCACCCGATCAGGGAGGCGTCCGTTGTCAGAGTAGCTACCGGAGGGGAAGGAACAAAGGGTCTTCCCAAGAAGAGCTGAGGGGAAGACATCCACCACAGAAGATGATTCTTGCATGTTTGCGTAATCATAATGGTGTGGGACATCGGAAGTTGCTGGTATGACCATTGTGTGAAGAGCATCCATTGAAGGATTCTCATATGGAATCTGGCTAATGGAAGCAGAGGTATGGCAGCCTCCATAATCCCCAATACTTTCAGAACTAACCTGGCTTTGACTCTGTTGCTGCTGAAGAGGAGCGAGACCAGTTTGTGTATGTCTGCTATTCTCTGATCTGTTAGTCTCGCAGACATGTTGACTGTGTCTAGATTTGCGTCTATGAAGGTAATAGTACGACAAGGCGACAAAACAGACTTTTCGCAATTTATTGAAATGCCTAACTTTTGACAAATGCGAAAGATGTAGTCCCTGGCCATTAAGAGAAGATGCTTGGTGGGAGCTGTGAGGAGCCAGTCGTCCAAATATGGAAACACCTGGAATCCTTGACGTCTCAGATGAGAGGCTACCACTGCCATGCATTTGGTAAACACCCGGGGGGCAGTGGTGAGACCAAAGGGCAGGGCCCTGAATTGAAAATGACTGGTTCCCAGCCTGAAGCGGAGGAATCTTCTGGAGCGTCTGTTCATTTTTATGTGATAGTACGCATCCTGAAGGTCTATAGAGCACATCCAGTTTTCCTTTCCCAATAGGGAAGGATGGACTGTAGCGTGACCATCCGAAATCTTGTTTTCTTGACCGACTTGTTCAAGATACTGAGATCCAAAATTGGTCTCCAGTCCCCTGTTTTCTTTGGAACTAAAAGAAACCTGGAGTAGATTCGGACCCTTGCTGCTGTGCTGGGACTGGGTGCATTGCCCCTTTTGCAAGCAGCTTTGAAATTTCCAAAGCTGCAAGATCCCTTTGAGCGGGTGGAACATCTGGAAGGGATTTTTTTGATTGGTTTGGAATGCGAACGAAGGGAATGGAATAGCCTTCAGAAATGATGGACTGTACCCACTTGTCTTGAGTTAGGGATAGCCAGGCTTCTGGGTACAGTGACAATCTTCCTGCGACTGCGTCCGAAAGGGGGCAGACAGGCAACACGTCTGGGATGCTGAAGGGGCTTATCGAAAGGTTTCTCGATTGCCCTGGTTCTGCGGACCCCTCTGCCTCTGGGGCGACGTCTACCATTATTGTTCCCTCCTCTGCCTCTGGAGGGGAACCGACTCTGTGCGTCAGGCAAATTCCCTTGAGATTGTTTGCGGAACCACATTTTCCCACTTTTCTGGCCTTTGGGGTAAGGTCTAGAAGGAGTAGAAAAACGGACTCCGACGGCAGACAGAGTTTTGCCATCCGTCTCGCACCTAGTCAAGGTTTCTTTCACTTGAGGACCAAAGAGAGATGATCCATCAAGCGGGGAATTAGTGAAAGACGTTTTAAAGGGGTCCGCAAAATTGCATAGTCGCATCCAGGCATGCCGGCGTAAGGCGACACCTGTCCCTGCGGCTCTACTCGCTCCATCAGCCGCATATGAAAGGAGGCGCATGGAGGAGTTAGCTATTGAATTCAGGGTAGTCAGCTGAGTGTTCATTTTGTCCTGAAAATCTGCAGCTGTAGGATTCTTCAAAATCTCACCCGCTTCCTTGATCAAGTCTCTTTGGAGACGGGTGAAATGGCATAGGTAGTTCAGCGAACGCATTGCAAAGGTCGCTGACGAAAACATCCGCTTCCCATACCTGTCCATAGACCTAGATTCTTTGTTAGGGGGATGAACAGGCACTGAAGGATCAGCTAGTTCCTTCTTGGTGGCAGCAGCTACCACCATAGCATCCACTGTAACACCTTTGGTCAGAAATTGTTTGTCAGTTGGTGCTGTTATAAATTTAGAAGGTCTCCTGGGGGTAGGGTCCACTGAGTCAGGAGCCGTCCAGGCTTTCTTTGCCACCACCTGCATGAGGGGATCAAAGGGGGGGGGACACTCAGGAGATGGAAGGGCGAGAGCCAAACGCCTCAAGATACACAGATTCATCCTCCGAAGGGTTAAGGGCTGGCCAAATTCCCCTCTGTTTCAGGATCTCTAGAATGTCCGCAAAGGAGACATCTTCAGAAGGGGAACGGGGGGAACCCTCGGAATCCTCTAAATCTGTGTCAGAGGTGACAGACTCAGGTGAGTCTATGTGCTTCCTCTTACACTTTCTCTTCCTAGGGGGCTCCCCTGCCAATTCAGGGGAGGCCTCGGAAGAAGATGAGATCCCCACAGGGGATTCTTGAGGAGCTGGCTCTCTGCGGTCTGGGATGAGGGAGTGAGTCGACATAACCAGAGGCACCGAAGAGGGAGGGGCGGACGGAGCCGACTGTGGAGTCGAACAAGGTTCCAGCACACTCCGCATGACCTCGAACGCACCCCTGTCAGGCAGAGCAAGAGGTCCCCGCTCCGAGAAGCTGAGAACCTCCCTCGGCACCGACAGAGATGGCTCCGAGGCCGATGTCGGAGCCGAACTCACCAGCGCCGAAGCACCGAGAGGGAGAGGGGGGTCGGACAAGGGTCCGATGCCACTCACCCCCTCGGAGCCGATGAGGGAAGTCCGGCGCCGAGATTCCTCAAAAGAAGAAATCGGAGCCGACGACAGAGCCGAAGACAAATGTATCGGCTCCGACGCTACCACAGTCTCGGTTCCGAGATGCCCTGGCTCCGAGCTCAAAGGAGTCGGAGGAGGAATATTTAGAGGAATAGGTTGAGGCATCGACTGATGAGTCGGGCTCCGAAGCATTTGGGCCAGTGCCTCGGACTTTAAAAGTTGACTCACTACCCTCTGGAGGTCATGATCCGAGAGCCTCGATGACCTGGAGGAGTGAGATCTGTGGCTCCGTTCAGACAGCAAGGGAGACGCTGGAGCTGAATGAACGGAGCCAAGGGATGGTGACCTCGACCTCTTTCTAGATGTCGGCTCCGATGGTCTGATCGGAGCCGACCCAGGAATCTCTAATGCCTCGGCTCCGGCCGGAGCCGAGGGAACCACAGAAACTGTAGTCAAAGACTCATCGGCTCCAGCCAGAGCCGATGTAGCAGTAGGCTTCAAAGCCTTAGGCCTCGACTCAGAAGCTGGAGCCGAGGTCTTAGAAGCCTTGGAAGGTTTTCCCGAGGTAGCAGATAGGGAACCTTCAGGCTTAAGCAAACCCCTTAGTATGAGTTTGTTTTTTCTTTCCTGCAGGACTCTAGGGCTGAAGCCATGGCATACAGCACAAGAGTCCTGCAGGTGTAAAGGTCCCAGGCAGTACACACAAGAAGTGTGACCATCTGTCAGAGACATTTTCTGACAGTACGAGTCACACTTCTTGAAGCCTGAGACCTTTGAATCCTTGGACATTTTCAAGGAACCGAAGTGTGACCACACAAACAACACACACACTGATTACACTGTCAGAAAAATCTAAGTAAAATTACTTTAAACAAAACTTCTGAAATTTAAGTTAAGTTAAGGATATAAAACTCCTATCAAAAACACATACACACACTGAAGGGAAGGAAGGGCCCGAAGGCCTAAGGAAAGAACTTATTAGTTCTTGAAGAAGGGGCTGGATAAGATGGTAGAAAGGATAAATATCCACTACACTAAAGGTAAAAAAGGGGATAAACTAAGCTAGAGTAAGTTTAAAGGTTATTAGACTAATCTAATTTAAACTAACCTGGAGCCGGTAGAAAAACACCTCGATCGCTGTAGCGGCAAACGAGATCTGAGGTAATTCACGCCTAGCATTGTGGGATATAGGGGCAGCCTCGAGCCGGTGGAACCAACTCTCGAGCTTTTAGAGTGGCCGAGTCGGAGCCGAGATCGGCTCCGAACCCATCCAGCAAGAATGAAGGCGAGATAGACAACTTAACATCACTGGTTACAGTGTCCACATTTGCTTGTACCTGCATTGATTTTATCATTGTGTTAGTCACTGTATTGGATTTTCCTTTTTAAATTCTTTCCAGTTTTATATACAAAAACAGGTTCTGTTCCTAATTTGTTATGCACCCCCTCATCACACCACAGAATATTCCAATTTTTGTATATAATACTTTTGACCTCCTTAACATAAGGGTTAAACCCCAGGATACAAGCTCTATTGTATTTCTTATTGTTGTCCTTGTTGTTGATGGACTCGTCACTCATCTCCATATCTACACCCAACAAGGGTTTGTACTTTTTTCCCCCATTCATTTTTGACATACCCTGTGACATCACTGATAAGTTCATTAGGGTACCCCCTTTCTCTAAACATATTTCCTATGTGGTCAATTTCTTTAACCATCTCCGAATGATCCGAGGTCATCTGGGCTGCTCTGATACACTGCCCCTTGATTACACTTTTCTTTTGATTCCATGGATGATTACTGGAGAATTCCAAATATGTTTTGCTGAAGGTCTCTTTTCTGTATATTTTAGACCTAAAGCCTGTACTCGTAGTGTAAATATATGTATCAAGATATGCTATACCTCTACTGTTACATTTATAGGTACATTTTAAGCATGGGCTAGAGTTGTTGAGATATTCTAAGAACAAGACTATTTGATCCATAATACCAGTCCACAAAATAAATATATCATCCAAAAATCTAATGTAACAACTGATGAACTGGTACCAATGGCTAGCAAACATATTATTATATCGAGTTCATTGATTGACAAGTGTTGGGTTTGACTGGTGTTTTTACTTTTTGGTTATCTTCTCTTTCTTCAGACCTAATTTGTAGCAGCTATGAAACTGGACCAATGGCGCACCCCTCACAACTCCCATAACCCCACCCATTTACTCCCCTCTCCCACCCTCTTTTTCTGTTCCTGATGTCTTCATTCTGCCAATTTACTATGCTTTTCTGTAAAAAAAAAAAGCATAGTACAGTAGAGTTGATTATCTGAACTAATTGGGACCTAGGGTAGTTTGGATAATTAAACATATAATTGAACCAGACAAAAAAAACTTTTTAAAAATGCTTTTGTTGAACATTAAACAAGAGAGATAAAACAAATTTACTTCAACTACAAAATGGTGCAGTATATTTTTGTAGTAAAATATTTATGTATCAAACTGTTCAGATATTCAAACATATAACTGAACCGTATAATAAACTTATAAAATTGTTTTTGATGAAGATTAAACAAGAAAAATACAACAAATTTACTGTAAGTACAAAATGGTACAGTATATGGCTAGGCTTAAAATGGTCCAAAAGGGCAGTTAGCCTAGTACTGTACTAGTATGAACCTATTGCATTTGGATTTAGTTTAAAACTTATTTCAAATTTTATAGCACAAACACTGATAGACATTTGCTAAATGAAGAAATATAGTCACACAATGAAAACAGACTTAGCATTAAAACTTCTCTGTCCTTGAAACTCACTTTCACTGAAACAGCATTGAAACTCACATTCTGGCCAATGGTGGATAAGGTTTACCTTTGGGCTGTTTTTCAGTCATAGCCCCTTGCTATGACTGAATACACCTTCCTGATTGTATTAAATTATATTCCCTGTATAATAGTTACAGCATGTTTAAATTTGTAGTTTCAAACATTTTTCCAGTAAGCAATGAAACAAAATGTATGAACCAAGAATGAAAAAACTGTCTAATTCAGAACATTTCATTAGTAAACGTCTACTCAAACTTCTGTCATTACAATCAACTAATATCAGTCAATTCACAATCTCTACAGAAGTAAAAGTCATCTGAATAATCCTACATTAATGAGATCTGTAACTGAGGACTGCAGCATCTACCCCCTTTAAAGTACAACACAGTGCGGTATCAACCATATACTGTGGGGATAGAACCCACAGCCTTTTGCATCAACAGCAAGTATACTACCTGTTGTGCTACTATGAATGCTTTTACATACTTTAGCACAACACAATAGTTATACTATTTGCTAAACAACAGTTGGACACTGTAAACAGACCTAGCATAAACAATGCTAAACTTCTCTTCCCCTGAAGCTCTCAGCTTCTTGTAAAATGCACTTTTATTGGGGAGATAATCTTAGAAGGTTGCCAGAATAAAAGGTTTTGTGTTACTGTACCATGTATTTCCTGAAAGATGTCCACAAGCCTTTTCTCCCAATGCACTTTTTGTTAAAATCGGTCTCTACCCATCCCCAAAACAGCCTTATAAAAACAGTTTTCAGTGGTGGTAAGGGTATAGAATTCAGGCTTTTGTTTCTCATGCCTAAAGTACAGGGTTTGAGCCTGAGCAATAACACTAACCACCAGTTATCCCTAACAGGGGCTTTTTGCACACACACACACACACACACACACACACACACACACACACACACACACACACACACACACACACACACACACACGCACACACGCACACACGCACACACACACACACACACACACACACACACACACACACACACACACACACAAACTTACACACCTAGATTCCTTTCAGAGATACAATGAGCAGCTAAATTCAGAAGCAATGAACACCTATGTGTTGCAGATGTGATTCCATGCAGTAGCAATGAATAGCTAAAAGAAGCAAACAGCTATTCCCTTCCTTCTTCAGAAGCAATGAATGAATGTTAAATTCCATGTGGTAGGAAAGATACACAACTCATGTATACATGCAATGGATGGCTCAGATAATCTATGTGTTTTGTCTGACTTCTCATGGGCCAGTCAGGAAAAGACAAAGTTCTGAATGTGACCCAGGAGCTGTACAATGCCCAGGTCCTGTACTAGGAGGAGATGTCAAACACTCCAGCCACCAGTGGAGTGAGGTGACAGTGATGACAGTCTGGTAGGTGAAGACTCAATTCTCACTGTCTCCCAGCTTGACGACCATGGGCTTGGGATGTCCCCACCCTCAACCCAGTCATGGTGACCCAACCTTTTGTGTCCATCACCATCCCTGTCCCTTGTCTTGTTTGTCTTGTCTGTCTGCAATTGCTTCCTCACCTACCCAACTTACCTGACACAGACTTACCTATGTCCCTTCCCCAACTTTACTCTCTTACTCTCAAATAAAAATTAGATGGGTACCTGTCCTACAAAAAAAATCATCCCAAACATAGCTCTCCATTTTGCACACATGTCTTCTTGACACACTTGATTTGGTCCAATTGGCTATACAACATGATTGCGATGTGGTCACCCCTCTCTCTAGAGGTAACAGTTCAAATTCAGTTAATATTTTGCACATATGTTCAGTTTACACTGTTAAAGAAATGGATAGCTTTGGTTCTTTCCTACCTTCCTCCTGTACATTCCTGTCCTGCTTTCCCTTTGGTCTCCCCCCTGCTTGCTCTCCATTTCACCACTTTCCTATCTACCCCATTTCACCATGTTAATCTGGTCAAAAAAATAGAATCACACACAACACATATACGTTGCTGGAAAAGCAATGGATCCCTTCACTTTTTGGGTTCTATGTTTGCGCAGAGGTGTGCATCGTGCTCCAATGAGCAGCAGTGGTGAGCGGCAGCAAACAGCTGTGGTTACCTCCTCACAATGTCGCTTAATACCAATGCACTATGCCAACACACAGCAACAAATGTATTGTAAAGAATTCATGTCCCTGCATTATCACTCTGTAATAAAATTATTTAAAAATATTACATACACCAGGATTTGAACCCAGTATCATCTGGCCCCAAAAAGGAATGTATCAATGCATTAACATGTGCTGTTGCAGAGTCAGATAAGCAGCAGGTGTGTTTCATAGACTCAGTACTAACTATCAGACTTTAACAATGTGGCTTGCATTTGTGCACTGCTTAGCTATGCGCAAATGTGTATCTTGCATGCGTATGCACTTTGCCAACCATTGCACAAACCAGCTGCTCGGCTCACTATGGAATTGTAAGGATGCCGCAGTGGTACGGCGGTAGCGTTTACCTCACAGCAAGAGGTTCTCCTGTTCTAATCTCATCTGGGCTTGGGAGTGCCTTCTGTGTGGAGTCTGCATGTCCTCCCCACGGTTGGGTAGCGTTCGAAAGACATGCATGCGTAAATGGACGTTCCTTCGTTGAAGGTTGGGCGTTGAGCTGGCACCTCAGCGTTTCGTAAAAATCTGCCTGAAGGAGTACAGATTGTGGGCAAATATTGACTCCAACAGTAATATTAGTATAATGCAGACAGTATTAACACATAGCAAACACTGTTGTCACAGCTGTGACAACACCTGCATTGACAAGAAACATGGGGAGATTTAAGTCAGGAAACAAATACACCACCCAAGTATAATGTAGACATTACACTCTATAATCTGGCCAATAGGTATGTGACCCATGTCCTGGGGTAGATAGTATGTGATACATCCACCAGCAGTGCTGGATAGTCTTACCCTCTACTCAGTAACCTATCCAACCTATTCTCAACTACACTGCTGCAATTTTACTATCACCTCTACAAAAATTCAGATCCTCTCCTCCTTGCTCATTTTCATCATAGCTTACGTATTAGCTACTTTTACTTGACTGAATAAACTCAATTATTATGAGGTCTATATTATTTCTCCAACATAGGTTGTATTGTCTCTCTTATGACTGTTGCTATATGTACTTCCTAGCATATGCTTTTTGTGAATCAGCTTAATTTACCCACCTATATTTCAAGTCTTCTGTATATAATAGTGTTTACACCTGTATATAATCTAAATGTACCTGTACTTGATCTGTAAACTGTTGACTTACATGTGTTTGTATTTGTATTTTGTATTTTTTTCATGTGGAGCTTTTCTTCCCCGGGCCACCACTGAAAAAGGACTTGCGTCCAGTCTGACCTTCCCAATGAACAAATGTAAAATAAAATAAAATAAATAAATGTGGTCACAGTGCTGACTACTCTCTTAAATGTAACGCAAGTACTGGGCATGTGAAGGACATCCACATCAGAGGCCATAATACCTTCATGGTTACCAGCCTTCATCACACCAATAACTGGGTACAATGTACCCTTCTTAATGTACATCCCTAAACATCTTCCAGTGATGTGTAACTGAAGTGTACCACCTTTGTCACAGTGAGCTGTCACACAGCTTATTGGCCATACCTAGGTAATCTTTCTATGGAATATGCATGACTGTCTGATGGTGTGGAACACCAATCAAGTTGGTAATCCAGATGCATGTGTGCTACCTGTTCTGCTTATGCATATACTACATACATACATACAAAGGTGTTTGACAACATTAATGGCATGTATATCATCCGTGACAGTGTGGATTGTGCCATATATATGTATGCCATGCACACAAGTCAATTAACCTGTATTGCCCATACTGTCACATACAGGTATAGCACTATCCCTCCTGACACCTCCATCTGATGTTACAGTGCCAGGACAGCTTGCATGGCTACCCTCTTAAAGTGTGGCTGTATCATAATAATTGTTCAAGTGTGTGTGTGTTGTGCAGATACATCTCTTATCACTCTAAATCACATATGTTATGTCAGAGGTATGGCATTACTTGTGGTATTATTCTGATATTGTCCATGATTATGGTTGGTTCTTGTAATGTTTCCCATGAGCCTTTACCTGTGTCCACCTTGCTGGAGACCTCTGCTGAGAGTACACTCATATTCAGGCATATCACTTTTCACAGCTTCACAATATGCACCCTACCCCAACTGTATGTCAGAACCCTGATAGATATCCTCTGCATTATTCATGTAAGGATGCTTATCTTACACATATATCCTCCCCATTGTTATGTCACCTTGTGCAACACTCACATAAAACACATGTTCACTGTACAGTCCTTACTGTACCATATATATATAATTGGCGTTGCTGCTACAAGACATGTTGTAGGTAGATTGAACACTCTAAAATTGTTCCTAGGTGTGAGTGCATGCGTGTATGTGCCTTCTGTGGAAGATTGGGCGCCAGGCTGGCAACTTGACACTGTAAAACTCCACTGTCAGTCATGAGCAGACAGGTGATCCGCTGTGGCAACCCCTAACCGGGAAAAAGTCGAAAGAAGAAGGTGTTGCTGCTACAACCATCTTCCATTGACATGCCCTCCTCTGCTGTACATTAGGTTGTTTCATCTGTCTTTTTTCTCTGTGTTCATTCCAACAATTCATCTGCGTGTCCCTCTTCAGCACACACATTTCCCCTGAGTGTTCATTTTACATGGCAGTCCATGTCTTGTTACAGATCATTTACACAGCTTCCATTAAAATGCCAGGAATGGGATATCAGAATACTCTGCACTTTAGATACGCTGTCCTGTACTGTGTTTGGACCATATACTTCACATTCATACCTCTCAACTGTCCAGATATTCCCAGGATATCCAGATGTTTTCCTTATCAAATTTGTGTCTCTCTGCCATGTCACTGGGCTGATCTCAGGACTGCTGCGAGTCAATATTACATATATTTGAGTTCATACCTCTCAACTGTCCTGATTTATGCAGAATGTCCAGTTTTTGTCTCATATTTTTTATCTTTTTCCTCATAACATTTTGGTTCTCTGGCAAATTATTGGCATGCCATTGTGGGTTGAAGTCAAAAACTGATGACAGTCATTTGAGTTTCAAACTTCATGCTCTCCAGAAAAATGATGCTACTGTACAACCTATTATTCTATCAACTTTCTAAGTTTGGAAGGGCAATATTAAAATCTGTCCCTATTTTTGGGTCTTTGTCCCCCCAATTATTTATGACTTTGTCCAGATTATTTGCTCTCAGAGGTTGATAGGTATGTTTAAGTTTCATTCTAACACATTTTTTTGTGACATCCATGCCAGTTATGTCCCTATTTCTGGTTAATAGTCAACGCACTATGTTGGCCTTTGTGCAGATGTATTGCACTAACAGACTGACAGCTATCTGTGAAGCCCTCATAAACACTGTGGCATTCTGTGCAAATCTATGGACCGTAGATGCTCTGCTTTTTAAACAAAATTGATATTTCATTCATTTACAGGGTTTCCTGGCTGGCAACACTATTGCCAGCCATGAAACCTTGCTTAGACATGGTGCACTGCATTAATATGCATTGTGGGGTGATGCGAGCTCCTGCTCACTGCCATGCACAAATGTAAACTCTGTGTAGGCTTCACACAGAGCCTACATGAAGTTTACTGAATTCCAGGGATAAACTAAAATGTGGGCTAAGCATTTCACACTTGCATGTTTCCTTTGATACATATACTGAAAATGTTAACAGAATTTCTCACTGTAACCTTGGCTGATTGGCACAATTTGGCCTGATGATGAGCGTTTAGGATAAGACACAACTAAGCTGAAATCAGTTACATAAAAGGCACAAAAATGTATGTTTTGTTTTATTTATAAACAGTAGGATGCACCTGCTTAGTTTGTCTGCAATCACATTGGATCTTCTGGGAATGTGCATCGCTAAAAGAAAGTGGTCTGAAGAGATCACCCACTGCCAGACCCTGAGCGCTTCTCGATACAATGGGTAAGATCTGGTTCCCCTCTGTTTTTTGGTATACCAGATTTATGACATGTTGGGCGTATGAATTGCAATCATCCCAGAGGGAAGAACATGTTGAAATTCTTACAGCGCCAAGAGTGAAGCTCTCATCTCTAGGACATTCATATGCAAATTGGCCTCTTCGGAGGACCAAGTACCCTCGACTGTCTTCTACAGATAATGACCCCCTACCCTATCTGGGAAGCATCTGTGGTCATTATGGCCTTGGGCTGTTGGGGAGTGAATGGACAGCCATGGAGCAGTTGATTAGACTGGATCCACCAATAGAGATCTTTTTTGCAAGTGTTGGTAATTTTTATTTGATATGACATTGACTGATGGAAGATTGACCATTGAGTGGCCAGCATCCACTGTAGGATCTGCATGTAAAACCTGGCCAGTGGAACTAAGGTTATCACTACAGCCATGAAGCCCAGAGTTTGGAGAACTGTGCAGGCTGAGATTGATGTATTGTCTACAACCTTCTTGTCTGTGACCATATAGTTATAACTTGGTGTGGTGGAAGGGAAGCAATAGCCTTCTTTGTGTTGAGCAGTGCTCCAATAAATTCCAAAGTCTAAGTTGGTTGAAGTTGTGATTTGTTATAGTTTATGGTTATTCCTAAGAGTGCACAGGTATGGAGAGCCTGATCTCTTGACTGTATAAGATGATGCCTGGTCGGAGCCGTAATGAGCCAGTCATCCAGGTAGGGAAACACCTGGAAAACCTGTAGTCTGAGGTGTGCTTCCACCACTACTGCCATGTATTTTATTTATTTATTTATTTATTTAACATTTGTTTAGCGGGAAAGTCTGACTGGGACAGAGCCTATTTTCAGCGGTGGCCCTGGGAGAAATGCTCCAGATGCATGTTTTTGTAATGTGCGAGGAAACTGAAGCAGCTGGAGGAAATCTACACAAATGCAGGGAGGACATGCAGACTCCACACAGAATGCACCCCAGTCGAGAACTGAATTGGAGAGCCTCTTGCTGTGAGGTGACAATGCTAACCGCTACACCACAAACACCCTGGGGGCCCTGGTGAGTCCAAAGGGCAGTACGCTGAATTGGTAATGACTGGCTCCTAGCTGGAAGCATAAGTACTTTCTGGACCACCTGTTCATCTCATTATCCATTTTTGTTCACAACCTTCAGTAATATTTTCTATATCTATTACTGAAGGTTGTGAACAAAAATGGATAATGAAACTTAATGCAGACAAATATCCAGGCCTTAATGGTACCACATCTCTGGTCCCTTTTTTGAAAGCCAGACACCTTAAACACAAATAATTTTAAGCGCAATATTTATTGCCTCTTACTTATGAATGAATTTTACATAACTGATTTTTTAAAAAAGATTTTTTATGCTTAGTAGAAGCTTATATTATGTATTTTATCTGATTTATGTTTAGTTTTTGTCTAAGCCTTTAAATGCTCCTTCAGGTATGACATCACTAATTATGCTAATTGGTTTCAAGAGTATTTAAGAAATGAGCTGTTTTAACATTTTGTCTGAAGAAGCAACTGAGTGTTGCGAAAGCGTTTACCACTGTTTTCTTTTATTAAAGATGCTATTGTGTGCTACCTTGGTGCATTGTTCTTTTGTTCTTACTTCAAGTTTTCATGCACCTTGGTTTTACCTACAGCCGTTTTTGTTTGATAGTACTCCTCATGGAAAAGTCTGAACCTGCAGCTCTTGAGGATCCTTCCACTATGCTGGGAATTAACCTCATGGAGCTATAGGAAATAGCTAGTAGTGTTGCCAACTGAGAAGTTATGGAATCCTTAACTTCTGCAGATACGGTCCCTGAGAGAGTATTTGATAACTCTTTGGTCAAATCTCTCTAAAGTCTAACAAAATATGCCAAACAGTTCAGCAATCATAATGCAAAGGGCGCTGAACAAAGACATGCTTCCCCAGTCTGTACATCACCCGCAACTCCCTGTTGGGGAATAGACAGTGGAACTCTCATCGGCTAGTTCTTTCTTTGTGGTCGTCACAATGATCATGGCATCAACTGGAACCCCTTTCCCCCAAAACTGTCTGTCTGCAGGTGGGGCCATTATCCTGTCTGGTCTCCAAGGTATTGGCTATATGAAGTCAGACTTCTTCCATGCCCACTTAGAGATCATGTCTACAAGCTCATCAGTGGGTGGAGTCACCCAGGAAGTAGAGACTCCTGTACTGAAAGCCGCTAGGAGAATTGATTCCTCCAGCATAGGGTTGAAGAATGCCCAGCCACCTCTCTGCTTCAAAATCTCTGGTATGGGGACATCTTCACGAGGTGACCGTGGGGACCCTCTGGTTTCATCGAAATCCATGTCTTCTGTAACGGACTCCTGGGTGAGTCTAGGTGCATCCTCTTGCATGTCCTTTTCCTAGGTACTTCCTCAGTGGGATGATCTGGGGAAGTCTTGGAAGAGGAAATCACAATTCTCTGAGTGAAATCCTGAAGTTCCGGTACAGGATGTCCCCATGGAGAGAGTAGTTGAGGCTCCAGATGCTTGGGCATCATGAAATGGGTAGTGTCACTTGTTCATCTCTAACACCTATGACAAAAAGGCTGGGGTTTTTGTTTAGATGCTTTAATACATAGAAACATATCAGTTTGGATAGCAGTATCATATAACATGAATGAACTAGTTAACAGACAGACCTTTCATACATCCATGCTTATATCTCAACAGCTAACTACAAAATGGCAGTCTAGCTTGCACATGCTCAGTATTTATACACTTGTATAATCTCTTGGTTAGCTTCTTAGAGGTAGATACACACATATTGATCTACATCCTTCCTCTTAAAAAGATTGCCCTTTATACAAAACAATATCAGAGTTAGATGTGCATTACTATATACATTAGAAACAAAACACAATGTTCACGTCCAAGTTGCTTCATACCTGCTACAGAGTTTACAGATTCAACCATATCTGGTAACATAACAGTTGGGACCAAATTTAGCAATAGGGACAGTCTGCAGTGTGTAACTCATATCAGGTACTTCTGGATTCATCATAGGAATGGGAGTGCCCTATGGAACTTCCTCTGGAATTGGAACACCGGACAACTCACTCTGAGATAAAGAGTCTTTATCACATGCTATGTGCTGTGGTATAGTCTCAAACACTGGTCTCAAATGTTTCTGATTTTGCCTAAAGATTGCTCCTTCTGATTCCACAATGTACATCTTGGCTCTGAACCAGCATTCTTCATGAAACCAATCCGATTATAACCTTTGGACATCTGCATCCTTACCACTTCTCCTTCTCGTAATGGATTGAGTGGTATACTGGTCTTATTGCAATAGGACCTCTGGGTTAAACACTTCTTTAACAGATTGGCTTTCACTGACCTAATGTTCTTGACACAAGGAACCAACAGTTGACTACTGGCTGGTAATGTGGTTCTGGTTTGTCTCGACAGAAGTCTCTGAGCAGGTGAACCAAGATGTCTATCATGAGGAACATTTCAGAGATTCAAGTGATTCAGGAAAACAACACTATTATCTCATTTTGACTTCTCTAATAACTGTTTTGCACTCTGAACTGCACATTCTGCCAAACCATTTGATTGTGGGTACTCTGGGCTACTTTGACATGAGTAAAGTCCCATTTTTCAGCAAATCTTTTGAACTGTTGGTTTGCAAACTGCATGTCATTGTCAGAAATAACTCTGTGTGGACTCGTACATGGTAGTCCGGGAATCTGATTAAGCTGAAGGGTTCCTTCTGTTGATGTGGTTTAGTACTATTACACACTGAAGAAGATAAAAGTGCTTTGTCAGTGTCTTGTGACATAGAAAGCCAAAATACTAGTCCTCTTGCCCTTCTTTTGGCAGATTTGGTTCCTGGATGACCACGATGCAAGATAGTAATGTACTCTGGTTGCAAGGACTTTGGAACAATTACTTTCAAACCTTTCAAAGTGATACCTTTGTCAGACAAAATCTCATCTCTGTATGGAAAATAAGGTTGCACTTCTTGAGTGATGGCCATCCATGATTGATATAGGGGTTGAGCATTTGTAAAATTGGATCTGTGGCTGTGTGATCTCTCAGCTCATCAAGACATGTGGAAGAAAAATTTCTCACTTCCATGACTTTAAAATCAAGGTTTTCATTCTCATGCTGTTCTCTGGCAATTCTGGGTGATCTGGATAATGTATCCACAAGATAAAGAAGTTTGTCTTTCTTGCAGATAAGATTGAAATTGTACTTTTGCAGTCTCAGCATCATACATTTCAGTCTGGCTGGAGCTGAATGCATAGGCTTTCTCAAGATTGTGACTAAAGGTTGGTGGTCTGTTTAGATCTGGATAGGTCTACCATAAACATAATTGTGGAACTTTGAACATGCAAACACAATTGCCAAAAGCTCTTTCTCAATCTGTGCATACTGCATCTCAGTTTGGGTAAGAGTTCTCGATGCATAGGCAACAGGTTGATTCTCTCCTAAAATGACTGCACCAAGACCAAATTTTGAAGCATCATAGGTTTATAGTTTCATAGGTGTGTACTAGGCTAATGGCCCTGGAGCCTTTACAAGCCTAGCCCATAGGATTACCCTGGCATCGTGCCACCTGACCTTAGTTCCCAGTGCCTCTGTCGAGTAAAGCCACTGGAGTGATCCCTGGGGTGAATTTTCTATTTCCCATCCACTCATCAAGAGTTCACTTGAAGAAGGCCAGTGAGGTGCTCTGTTTGACATGTATGGGAAGTCTATTCCATAGCAAGGGCAGTCTCTTGGTTATGAACCTGTCCCTCCAGCATGTTCTGTTGATTGTGGTAATGAGGTTGAGGTCATCATGAGATCATAGGAAAGTGTAACTGGTTTGTGAACATCATAGTATCTGAGTATTGGTGGACTAGCAGTTCTCAGTTTAAGGACATCAAATGCTCTTTGGTGTTTCTCTAACCAAAACCAGGATACATCTTTACATGTCAGCTCTCTGAGTGATGCTGAAAGTTGGCTCAAGTCTTGAATGAACTTGCCTAAGTAGCTGACCATGCCAAAAAAATATTGCAGGGCTTGAACAATGTCTGGTGCTGGCATCTCGAGAATGGCTGTTTGTTTAGAATGGTCTGGTCTTAAGCCTGTACTCGTAAATAAATGACCAACATAAGGAACTTCTTGTAGCCTGAATTTGCATTTGTGTGGGTTTAGCTTAAGAATCACTTGACTTGCCCTTTCCAGAACTTTTCTAAGGTTTCTGTCATGTTCTGCTTCATCACAATCTCCTACTAGTATGTTATCCACTATAATAGCACAAGGATAACCAAAAAAAAAATTAGCTTCATTGCTCGTTGAAAGACTTCACTTGCAGAATTTATCTCAAATAGCATTCTCAAAAATCTGGACCTGCCAAATGGAGTACAGAATGTAGTGAGCAATGAGGATTTCTTGTCAAGCTGAATTTGCCAAAACCAATTCTTTGCATCCAAGACAGAAAAAAATAGTGGCCTTTGGCATTAAGGCTGCAACTTCTTTGACTGTGCACATTGGATGATGAGGTCTTTTAAGTGTGTTGTTCAAATCTCATGGGTCAATACATATTCTGATGTCATCTGAGCTTTTCTTGTGAGCAACCACTATGGAAGATACCCATTCAGATGGAGTTTCAACTGGACAAATCACACCTTGTTGCACCATTGTATCTAACTCGGCTTTGACTCTGTCCTGCATGGCTACTGAAGCTTTATGTGCTGGCCTGATAACTGGACTGACCTCTGGGTCTAACTTCATGGAGCACACAACTGGAAGTTTGCTCAGTTTGTTTTGATCAGATCAGCATAGGTAGAAAAAATGTACTGGGCAAAATTAGAGTAGTGGTCTTTTAAGCTAACATGGTGGACTTCCTTATTAAATGAAAGCAGTCCCATTTTCAAACTGTCTCTGAACCCTAATAATGACTGGACATGCCTCTTGACCACATAAAATAACAAGTCATAGCATCTCCCAACAGAGTAACATTAAAGCACTACCGAGCCTTAAGCTTGAATTTCTTCACCTCCATAAGCAACAAGCTTTGCACACCTTGCCAAATCAAGCCTTTCACCATGACACACTCTAGCAAATGTTTCTGTAGACATAACATTGCACTTGGAACCTGTATCAACTTTGAGGTCTGTGGGTTTGCCATTTATTCAAACAGTACAAAATATTTCATTATTTACCCTTAAATCTACTGCATTGACTATTTCATGAAGCACTGATACACCATCAACATAAAGAGTAGGGTTGCCACTGTCTAACTGATCAAATTGTTTCTTAAAATGTTCCCTTTTAATAAAAGAATGTGGGCCTTTTGATTTACAAAACCTTTTGAAATTATTCAATTTATTGCATTTGTGGCATTGTTGGCCAAAGCTAAATATTTTTCCCTTTTATATTCATGACTTCCACCACAGTTACGACAGTTGGCAATGAAAATGCTCCACTCAGGCTCTGCAAACTCTGGAATTTGCTGGAAAGTTCTAGGGTTTACCAGTGAATGCTGCAGGGGTTACAGCTGCTGCCATGTGCTTGGGCCTGTTTTTTTTAACTACATGATGCAAACTACCAACATGAGCTTTATCGTTGTGCCTTCTAGAGCTATTCTAATTTGTAAGCATATTTGTATACTTTTCTATAAACTCGTATATCTGACAAACCTCAATGGCCTTATTTAAAGTTAAATCACTATCATGAAGCAAAATCTTTCTTACAGCATCATCTTTTATGCCACTCACAAGTCTGTTCCTTTATCAACTCATTCTTTAAATGACCAAATCTGCACATTTTAGCTTTATTTCTCAGGTCAGTTATATATGCTGCAAAAGTTTCACCAGGCTTTTGATCCCTTGTGTAAAATAAATGCCTCTCCATTGTATCATTTGTCTGTGGGTTACACATCTCTCTAAATTTACATTTTAAGCACTCTGGGTCCTCCCTTGGCTCAGCCGGTACAACAATATGAGGATTCCCCCCCTCTCCTGTATATATAGCAGGTGCATACACAAATGAACGTTCCCTTTCAATGGCTTCTGACCCAGCTAAATTAAGCAGAATAAATGCCTTTGTACAGTTATCTTTATCAAAAAATGCAGCCTGTATGAAAATGTCATACTCTTGTCAAACACTCTCTAGTTCTCAGCAATATTACTGTCAAACACAAGTGCAATGGGTTTTCAAAATCCGTCTGCCATGCCCACAAAGTATGCACAAACACACTGAAAATATGGCCCTTGTAATTATGTACCAACAAACAGTTCTGTGAGCTTGTAACAGGGTTGCTGGATTTCTGAAGGGCCAAGTAGGGACAAAAAAAAAGGTCTTTCACACTGAGTGAAGACAAAAAAGAAAAAAAAAAGGTCTTTCATTCATGCGGAACAGCAGGCAGTTCTGCATTAAGCAGAACTGGCTCCGCTTTGCGATTTTTGATTGGTTCTTATGCCGGTATATGAGCCAATCATAAATTTGCACAGCAGAGCCTCTTCTGTTCAATGTGGAACAACTCGCTGTTCCACATTGAACAGAAGTGGCTCCACTTTGCAATTTATGATTGGCTCGTATGCCGGCATATGGGCCAATCATAAATCGCAAAGCGGAGGCTGTTTCACCAGGATTTTAGCAGGATTGGGCTGCTGATCCCGGGACAGTCTCACTCAAGTAGGGACATCTGGCAACTCTGGCTTGTAACAACATTCAAATGCACAATAAACTCTTCGAAATACTTTACTTTGTGAAATATGACTTGTAATGGTTGTACTTTTGTGCAACAGCTTTACTGTAACAGTGTACAAACATGCGAACACTTTACCTGATAACTCAGATATCTTTGTTTAATACGAAAATACATGCTTTGCGAAAATGTGTTCGTTTCCCTTAATTTTATTAATTTTATGCAATTCAGACTTTATTTCAAAAATTTTCTGTAGTAATTCAAATATTTTTTTTATCAATTTTATTTATTTATTTATTTATTTGCAGTTTGATTACTGGGGAAGTCCACTGGGCCGAAATGACTCATTTTCAGTGGAGGCCTGGGGAGAAAAGCTCCAAGATGCATTATACAATTTAGATACAACTGATAGTTAATATTAAAAATAATATTATGTAGAATAGTTACTCATAAATGCATTCAGTATCATGCATTGTCAACAAATTCATTAAGCTTGAAGGTAGGGATCATACAGTTTCAATTGAGGAAAACAGATATGTGTTAGGTGTGGAAACAGTTTATATACAAACCTTTTAAGAAAAATGTAAATACGCTTTACATACACAAATCAACAGTAGAATGCTATTTACAATATTTACAAGGTTGGGCTGTGTGAGGGTAGTTGTAGGAGTTGTTGAGAGCTTAGAGAGAAGCCACAGAAATTGTTGAGAGCTTAGATAGGCTCATAGGAAGATAACTATGAGAGTTGTAGAGCTTGGGAACCAGAGCGAGAACCCCCTTTGATTAGGTTGGGTGAAGGCAGGTACATTTCCATTTAGTGGACAGGTGTTTGAATCGATGGGTTTTGAAGTTTTCTGAGCTTGGTATGGTTCTTAGTGTGGAGGGAAGGGAATTCCATTTTTTGCCTAGTGAGAAAGCTAGGAGAAGTTGGCCAGCAGGACGTTTAGGTTTATGGATAGTAATTAAGTTCTGATTTTCAGATCTGAGAGCTCTGTTGGGTGTTAGTTAGAGTGGGACATTTTGTTGGGTGAACTATGAGTCTATATGCAGTATAGAGTTGGAGATAGTCTAGGTAGTTTGGGAGTTCAAGCCAAATCAGGGATTGTAGGGTTAGGCAGTGATGGGTGGTATTTTTAGATTAAGAGGCAAATTTAGAAATTTTGTTGTAGCAGTTTTCTAGTTTAGGGGTGATAGAGGAGGACAGGTTGGTTAGGAGAGAGGCTCCGTATAATAAGGAAGAAAGAAGATAAGTCGAGTCCAGAGTTTGCCTGGTAGAGTTGGAGCAAAAGCAATTATTCCTATACCGCATATGTAGCTATCGTACATCGTAATATCGTACATACCTGTTTATGCAAATATCATTTAGAGAGTTCTATATACCTTGTTTCATATTATGCAAAAAGAAATAGTGCTGAGCAAGTTTTAATACCTGAAATTTGTTTCTGACCTGTTTTATGAAGTTTGCACATTTTAGGGATGATCTGCTCATGTATATTCCTCCAGCTCTAAGCAAGTGCCTCTAGTCATTTTAGTCAAGCCCGCTTCTAACTTCATACCCTTTATATTTGCTGTTTCTGATTCCATGCCCATTAGGTTCATAGGTTCATAGGTAGGTACTAGGCTATCTGCCCGAAGGCATTTATAAGCCTAGCCAGAATGTGCTGGCTTTCGCCGCCCCCTTAGATTAGTTCCATGTGCCTCTGTCCAGCAGAGCCACTGAAGTGATCCCCGGGGTAAACTTTCTGTTTCCCATCCACTCCTCAAGGTTTCTCTTGAAGAGTGTTAGCGAGGAGCTCTGCCTAATGTAGATTGGAATCTTGTTCCAAAGCATGGGAAGTCTCTGTGACAGGAAACTATCCCTCCAGCGCATCCTACTTATTGTTGTGGTGAGGTTTAGATCCCTAGAGCATGTGGCTCAAGGGGATAAGCTTTTCTTTAGGTGGAGCATGTCAATCAGTTCTGGGTTAGACATGGCCTTGTATGTCAGGCAGAGATCACCTCTGAGTAGGTGGTATGCAACTGAGTACAGCTGGAGTTTCTTCAGATGAGCTGCATAGGGCATCTGTTTGAAGCCAGTGATCCTCTTGGTGAGGTACTTCTGTGGTCTTTCCAGCTGTTGCAGGTGTCTTGTAAGATACATCCCAAATGGGGCGTTGTACTCTATGATGGGTCTGATGAGCGATGAGTAGAGGGGCACAATGACCTCTTTTGATCTGGATGTGAACCCTTTTGTGATAAGGTGTGCCATGTAGAAGGATTTTCTAACCATTTTGGCAATGTGATTATCAAAGGAGAGTTTACTATCTACTTGAGTCCCCAGATCCCTTATTACGTCTTCCGTATTTAGGGGACTATCACCTATGTGGTAGTTTGTGGGTACTTTGTTTTTTCCAAAGGGGATGACTATGCACTTTTTGGCATTTAGCTTGAGGCCATGATTTTGACACCAGGTATCTGTCTCATTGAGACCCTTTTGGAGGATGTCTGTGTCAGCTGGAGAGTCAATTATAGCCCCTAGTTTGCAGTCGTCTGCGAACTTGGTCAGCCATAGTCCTCCTGTGCTTGCCTGTACCTCTGAGAAGTATATGCCGAACAGGAGGGGTCACAGGGCGGAGCCCTGGGGAACGCCACTTGTAACTGGTTTAGAGTCAGACCTAGCTCCTGCAACTCTTACCATGTGGGTTCTGTCTGTGAGCCAGTTGGCAACCCATCATGTGACGTAGGGGTTTATGTTCAGGCTGGTGTGCTTGTCTATAATACCAGAATGGGGAATGGTGTCAAAGGCCTTTGCGAGGTCTAGGTAGGCTGTGTGTACCACCTTTCCCTCATCTATAGCCTTGGTAACTGTCTCAAAGAAGTCCACCAGGTTTAGGAGGCATGATCTGCTCTTAACAAAGCCGAACTGGGTACGGTCCAGTGTTTGGAGGTTCCCAATGTCTCTGTTAATGAGTTCCATGATGATGCACTCCATAGCCTTGCAGACCAAGCTAGTCAGACTTATAGGGCAATAGTTTCCGGGGTCTGTTGTGGCTCCACTTTTGTGGAGTGGAATAACTGTTGCTGTGCACCACTCTATGGGTACATAACCTGTGGAGAGGCTGAGTTTGAACAGTGTGTTTAGGTGAGGGGTTAGTTCTTCTTTGAGCTCATGTAGGATGCAGCCTGGGACACCGTCCGGTCCCATTGATGCTGTGTTTTTGGCTTTGGAGAGGGCTGTTTTAACCTGAGTATCTGTGATTTCAGGAGCTCGGCATTCTTCTGGTATGGTTATGGGCCCTTTTGGGGGTGAGAGGGGGTGAAGTCTGCGCTGAACCTGTCTGCCAGGATGTTGGCAATATCGGTCGGTTCAGTGTATTTTGTACCATTCTGCACTAACTCCAAGCAGATCTGAGCATTGCCACTTAGATTCTTGACATAGCTAAAGAATGCCTTGTGGTTATCTTTGGAGTCCTTGGCAATTTTTCTTTCGAAACTCGCCTTGGATGATTTTATGAGGGATCATAGTTTCTTGCTGATACTGATCAGGGATGTCTTCCCTTCTTGGGATTTTACTCTTTTCTGTACTAGTTTCCTCCTTCTATTGTATAGCTTGTTTATGGCAGGAGTCCACCAGACTGGTTTCCTTTTCTTAGAGAAGTGAGTCTTGGTTTTGCTTGGGATAGCACGATCCATGCATTCTTGTAGGTGCCTGTAGAATGCATTAGTAAAGAATTTTGCAGCTTGGACAATGTTATCCTTTAGCATGGGGGCTTTTAAGCTTTCCACCTCGGTCTTACGTAACGTGAAGTTTGCTTTTGAAAAGTTTTTCATGGTGGTTTCCTTGTCCAGGGGTGGGGGCGGAATGTGGATATCCAAAGTGATTTGTTTATGGTCAGATCTAACCAGTGAGGGGTTGACCTCCGGTGTGGAGCACCAGTCGCCCATGTTGGTGATGACCAGGTTCAATATGTTGTCACCTCTGGTGGGAGTGTTGACCAGTTGATCCAGGTCATTTTAGTTTATAAATTCTAGGAAATGTTGGGCAAGGGAGTTAGTACTTGAGTAGTTCTCCCAATTAATGTTTGGGTAATTGAAATCACCCAATATTATGGTGTTTGGTAGGACCTTTATATTTTCCAGTGTTTCCAGAAATCCGGAATGGGGGTCCTGGGACATGGTGGGTGATCTGTAGCAAGCTACAATTTGAACTGCAGTTTTGCTCATTGTTAGTTGCATGTGGATGATCTCTGAAGCATCGTTCTGTGCCACTAACCTGGAGGCGTGGGTATCCTTGATGAATATGGATACGCCCCCACCTTTTGTATTTCGGTCCGGGTTTTGTGGCCGAAATGTATGGTATGAGTTGTAGCCTGGTAGAGATGGGGTGCTCTCTGGACCCTTAAACCAGGTTTCTGTTACTGCACATATATTGAATTTCTCCATACTGAGGACTGCCTCGAGTGCATGGCTCTTCTGACACCATGTCACTCATTCATCTTTAACACGTATGACAAGAAGGCTGGGGGGTTACGTTTAGATGCTTTAATACATAGAAGCACATCAGGATGGATAGCAGCATCATTAAATATGAACAAACTAGTTAACAGACAGACCTTACATACATACATGCTTACATCTCAACAGCTAACTACAAAATGGCAGTCTAGCTTGCATGTGCTCAGTATTTATACACTTGTGGAATCCTTTGGATAGCTTCTTAAATGTATATACACATATATTGATCTACAGGTAGGATCCGAGTGGGAAGGCTCTGTCAGTGCTGCCGAGGCAGCGAACACCCTCTTCACAACCTCAAAGGCAGACCATGAAGGACCCACAGAGAGGCTGTGATCTGATAAACCAGGTTTATGAATCGTCCCCTCTCTCTGATCTGTTGGAGCCATTCCTGAGGAGGAAGCCAGAGCCGAAATGTCCAGTGCCAAGGTGCTGAAGAACAGAGTCATCTCTGAAAACTATGAAGTCAAATGCTGCACCCTGGACCCGACAGGCAGGTTTCGGCTCCGAGAGATTTCCTGATCCAAAATGATAGGAGGTCTCAGAGAAGATGTCGGATCTGAGGATATGGAGATCCTCAGATATGAGACTGGTGGATCTGGATGACTGGGATCCTGGAGCTCTAAGACAGCAGATAGAGTTAGAGGAGGAACTTGCAAGGGTGGTGTGGTGGAAGGTCAAACTACCTTACCCAGAGGAGTAGGTGCCAAGGGAAGCCCAATCTGCCCCTGTGCTGAGAGAATCTTCCTCACCACTCTCTCCACATCTTCTTCTATGAGACTTCTAGAAGAATGAGGAGAATAAATGGAAGAGGATGTTGGTCTCTTGCAGAAAGAGAGATGAAAGCCTGTCTGGTACTGGGTCAACTGATGGAGAGTGTCTAGTGCTAGGACACTAGAGAATCTCCAAAGGTTGTGTCTAATCCAGTGATTGTGTCTGATCCGACTTTGATAGAGCCAGAGCCACTGAATTAGTTTTTGAATTCTTAAGATCCAAAGTAACAGTTGGATCATAAAATTTTGTCTTTTTTCTGATCCGGGGTTGAGACTGGAAGTTTAGCAGTCTATTTTCGTGAGGAGTCAGAGGAGGATTTTGATGATGTTGAGGGCTTCAACTTTGGAGACTGTGATATGGCTTCTCCTGGAAGAAGGAAGGAGATCTTTTAATATTGATTAATTTTTATGTTCCATTAAGGCTCACAGACTGAATCCATGACAAACTGGGCAATCCACATGTAGATGTAATGGACTCTGGCAAGATACACAAAGTGTGTCAGAGATATGTAACTTATGTCCATGTTTGGAACATTTTTTTGAATCTTGCAGGTTTGTCACTCATCGTATCTACAATGACTATAGATCAAAAATTTTAGATAAGAATATGAAAAAAAATAGTAAGTAACTTTAACTTTTTTATTTTTAACAGGCTGAAGAAGGAAGGAGAAGGAATCCCACCAATGGTAACCAGAACTATGACCAGGTCACAAGAAACAGGGAGAGTGAAGAAAAGTAAACGAAAAGAGAACAACCCTCAAGTTCGACAGAGAAGAAGGAGAAGCAAGGAAATACCAACAAAGCTATATCGTGCATACGACAAAGTCGTAAGGGCACAGGAGAAAGACAGAAAGATAAAGTTTGAAAGTACAAACAGTAAAAACAGTAAGGGCTAAACAGGTATAATGTAAACTATGGAGAAAAAATATTGGTAGGAGGATTTTAAGAAAAAAAAATGTACTTGTCTAATAGGCTCGAGAGAGATTGGTAGACAATGTCTGTTAGCTAGAAGTGGCAACCAAGATCTGAGATATTTGGCAAGGTGCACCATGGGTAAAGGAGAACCTTGAGAGATCTGGTGGCTGCGAGCTGTAGCATTAGCCAAGTTGGATTAAACAGATCAGATCCGAACCCATTTGTGAGAACAGAATGAAGACTGACAACATCAGATCAATTGTTATTTACCACCATTTCCTAGACTTTTCAGGGCAAATGTTGCTTTTTGAGTTGTTATCAGCAGAACATAGCCAACAGCTATGCAAATATTACAACCACAAACCAAAAGGTGAACTGATACACATTTCTAGTTCCATCAACCAGTACTCTGATTTCTCACACTAAAGAGGAAGTAATAGTATTACTGAATAATCTATACAGTATAACTTATTAGCATTACGAATGTAAATGCCATTTGTCTTATAAGACACACCATAATGAAATATTAAGAGAAATTGGTCTTGAACTGAATGCAAAAGCTAGAATTAGCAGATATTCAAGCTTTGGATTTTCTTATTTTTTAATTTAATAGTTTCAGAAGAAAGAAATTTGCATCCATTCTCATTCCAAATCTATGAAATAGACTTGCAAGATTAAATGGACAAGCAGATTCTCTGACTTCATATAATGTTCAGTGTTTTGGAGTCTGTTTTCCATGTCAACCCTTGCTGGGCCTGACCACAAGTTATCACCACCTACAATGTATTTTCCATTAAGTACAGTTTGGGACACAGAGTTGCACAAATACCTCCCTTACACATTATTCATCTCTCACAGCTCTTAACATCTCTCAAACAGCCTGAACCAAACACATCTGACATACACTCCATTATTCTGATTATTCATTCCAACACACTTTTTTCATCACTTACACCAACCATCCTACTTGTACATGTATACACACACACACACACACACACACACACACACACACACACACACACACACACACACTCTCTCTCTCTCTCTCTGTCTCTTCCATCGTATATAGTCAGTGTCAATGTCACTTCAGTACAGGGATTCAACAAGCTGGTTGTTCATAAAATGGCTTACAATAATTAAGTAGATACCCTTTAAAAGAGCATTTTTGCAGGGGTTAAGATCCTGTGCATCCCCATTTTCCTACATCTCCAAATATACCAACTCCAGAATCACACAACTAATTACTTTATGACCACATTTCTGCAGGCTTGCTGATATCCGTGCATAGTGCTTGAGTAAACATCGGAGTCAGTTTAGCAAAATGGACTATACCCATGTTTCTCAAATGCAGTGCAATGTTGCCTCTGCATCCTACTGTATGGAAGAGACTTCTAAGCACAGGTCTAAACCTGCAGTTGCAGTGCAAGTGTAGTTCAGTTCTCAGTGCTTCTGACTTGATGTGTAGGATTATCGTGCCACTAGATAATAGCTTTGTCATCTAAAAAAACACTTTCAGGAGGATGATCAATGTGATCTTACAGCTGATAAAGAACTTTGGTCTTCTTTCTGACATGATGTGTTCCCAACATCCTTATTTATAAAAATAAGTTATGTACTTTCCATAATGTTCCATCTGTGCTTATAGGTTCATAGGCTCATAGGTGTGTACTAGGCCAAAGGCCCTGGAGCCTTTACAAGCCTAGCCCATAGAAGTGCCCTGGCATCATGCCGCCGTTAGTTCCTGGTGCCTCTATCAAGTAGAACCACTGGAGTGATCCCCAGGGTGAACTTTCTATTTCCCATCCACTCATCAAGATTTCTCTTGAAAAGGGCTAGTGAGGTGCTCTGCTTGACATATATAAGAAGTCTATTCCAGAGCATGGGCAGTCTCTGGGTTATGAACCTGTCCCTCCAGCATGTTCTGTTGATTGTGGTAATGAGGTTGAGGTCCCTGAAGCATGTGGTGCGGACGGATTAGGATTTCTTTAGGTGTAACATTTCTAACAGGGCTGGGTCAGACATGGCTTTGTAAGGCAAGCAGAGATCACCTCTTAATAGACAATATGAGACAGAGAAAAGCCTGAGTTTTTTTAGTCTGTCCATGTAGGGCATGTGCTTAAGGCCTAGGATCCTCTTCATGAGGTACTTTTGTGGCCTTTTCAGCTGTTCATAGGTTCATAGGCTCATAGATTAGTACTAAGCTAACTACCCTTGCGAGCCATTTTAAGCCTAGCCAATTATCCCTTGTGAGACTCAAACCCTGCACCTTGTGTTTGTAAGGCAAATACCTTAACCATTAGGCCACCCTCCCAAGGTGTTGTAGGTGTTTAGTGAGGTACACGCCAAATGGGGCATTATACTCGATGATTGGTCTAATGAGGGAAGAGTAGAGAGAGAGAGAGATGATGACCTCTTTCTTCCTGGATGCAACACCCTTGGTAATGAGATGTGCCACATAGAAAGACTTTCTGACCACAGTGACAATGTGGAGGTCGAAGGAGAGTTTGCTGTCAGTCTGTGTCCCCAGATCTCTTATAACACCTTCTGTGTTCAGTGGGCTACCATCAATGTGGTAATTAGTGTGAACTGAGTTTTTTCCAAATGGAATGATGACGCATTTTTTGACATTAAGCTTAAGGCCATGGTTTCGACACCAGTCGTTGGTCTCAGTGAGGCTTTTCTGTTGGATGTCTACATCATTTGGGGAGTTAATAATGCCTCCCAGATTGCAAACGGTGAACTTGGTCAGCCAGAGTCCCTCTGTGTTGGCCTAGACTTCTGAGAAGTAGATTCCAAGCAGGAGAGGACCCAGGACCGATCTCTGTGGGACTCCACTCGTGACTGGTCGGCAGTCTAACTTGGAGTCTGCTAATTTCACACTGTGGGTTCTATCTGTGAGCCAATTTGCAACCCACCTAGTGATATAGGGGTTGAGGCCTAGTTTGATGAGTCTATCACTAATTCATGAGTGGGGAATGGTATCAAAGGCCTTGGCCAGATCGAGGTAGGCTGTATGAACTGCCTTGCCCTCATTCACAGCTCTGGTGACTGACTCAAAGAAGTTAACCAGGTTGAGCAGGCATGATCTACCCTTCACATAACCAAATTGCATGGGATCCAGAGTTTGGAGATTCCCTATATCCTTGTTAATTAGGTCCATGATGATGCGCTCCATAGCCTTATATATCAGACTCATCAGGCTAATGGGGTAATAATTCCTATGGTCTGTAGTCACTTCCCCTTTATGGAGAGGGGCATGTTTGTGTGGTCTACATTGCTCTAAGTATCACTCATCTCTGCATTTAATTTTGATTTGAAGCTCTTTATTTAAGGTTTGATCACTTCTATTTGTATCTTATTGTAGCATTACATTTGCTTTGTTTTAATTTTTCTGTTCTGTTGGAGTTTTAAGAGTTCTTGGCTAGGGTCAGTTAAAAAAAGTTACCAAGAATTCCATTTTCATTCTTCCTCAACTGATGGGGTTTGGATCTGAGCACTCAGATCCAACTCAGCTGTTGTAAAAGCTCATGGAAACCCTGAACTCTTGAGTTTCTCCCTCACCCAGAATCCACCACCCCATTACCTCAGCTCTTGTTTGTAGATTATAGCAAAAGACTAAACACTTTACTCATATAGAAAAATTTTCAAGCAGAAATATAGCACATGCGAGAAGCACAAAGCTATATCTGGACTCATAAAAGGCAGGGGAAAGACCCCAAGACTGTCTCTATCCACTCGATCTTCAGATAACATTGGTCGGGGGTTGGTGGGTGAGGAGTTGAGGAAGAATGAAAATGGACAACACAGATGGAACGTTATGATAAGTACATAACTTCTTTATCTGATGTTGTCAATTTTCATTCTGTCCTCAACTGATGAGACAGAGTCCCCAGGTACCTAAATCCCAGGGTGGCCTCAAGGAAGGATATTCCTAAGCACCACTAAGCACATGATGCCCTACTTCTAGAAACTATGTCTGGCTTGTAATGAGAGATGAAGATGTAAGGGGAAGCTCAAGTTGCTGCTGCACAAATATAATCCATGGAGGCTCTTGAATGAAAGGCTGAGGAAGCTGCTATCAATATTATAGGTTCATACTAGGCTATCTGCCCTAGGGCATTTACAAGCGTAGCCAGAGTGTGTTTGGCTTTCGCCACCCTTTGAATTGAGTTTACTGTGCCCTTTTTAAGGTTAGTTTACTGTGCCTCTGTCTAGTAGTGACACAGAAGTAATCCCCAGGGTAAACCTACGATCTCCCATCCACTTGTCAAGATTCCTCTTCAAGAGAGTCAGTGAGGGGCTCTGCCTAACATGTACTGGGATTCTATTCCAGAGCAAAGGGAGCCTATGGGTTATGAATATGTCCCTCCAGCATGTCCTATTTATTTCTGTTCTGAGGTTCAAGTCCTTTGAGCACGTAGCTCTAAGGGATTTGGATTTTCTGAGGTGGAGCATGTCCATTAATTCCGGGTTGGACATAGCTTTATACGTCAGGCATAGATCGCCTCTAAGTAGGCAGTATGCAACGGAGTAGAGCTGGAGTTTCTTTAACCGAGCAGTATATAGCATCTGTTTGAGTCCCTTGATCGTCTTTGTGAGGTACTTTTGGGGTCTTTCTAGTTGCTGCAGGTGTTGGGTAAGGTACATCCCAAATGGGACATTGTATTCTATTATGGGCCTGATGAGGGATGAATAAAGGGGCACGATGACCTCTCTTGATCTAGATGTGAATCCTTTCATGATTAGGTGGGCTGTATAGAAGGTCTTTCTAACCACTTTGGCAATGTGGTTGTCGAAGGAGAAATTTGGGTCCCCAGGTTCCTAATTACTTCCTCCGTACTTAATGGGTTACCACCTATGTGGTAATTTGTGGGCACTTTGTTTTTGCCAAAGGGTATGACTATACACTTTTTGGCGTTTAGCTTTAGGCCATGGCTCTGGCACCAGCTATCTGTCTCTGTGAGACCCTTTTGAAGGATGCTCATGTCAGCTGGAGAGTCAATTATGGCACCCAGTTTGCAGTCATCTGCAAACTTGGTTAGCCACAGTCCTCCCGTGTTAGCCTGTACCTCAGAAAAATATATACCAAACAAGAGAGGTCCCAGGACTGAGCCTTGTGGGATGCCACTTGTAACTGGTTTCGAGTCTGACATGGCTCCAGCAATTCTGACTCTGTGGGTTCTGTCTTTGAGTCAGTTTGCAACCCATCTAGTGACATAGGGGTTTATATTTAAGCTGGATAGCTTATCTATGATGCCCGAGTGGGGTATTGTGTCGAATGCTTTTGCGAGATCCAGGTAGACTGTGTGGGCTACCTTCCCTTCATCTATGGCCTTGGTGACTGTTTCAAAGAAGTCGACCAGGTTCAAGAGGCAGGATCTGCCCTTAACAAAGCCAAATTAGGTGGGATCTAGTGTCTGTAGGTCCCCAATGTCTTTGTTTATGAGTTCCGTGATGATCCTCTCCATAGCTTTGCAGACTAGGCTAGTCAGGCTTATGGAGCAATAGTTTCCGGGGTCCGTAGAGACACCAACTTTGTGGAGTGGGACCACTGTTGCTGTATGCCATTCTTTGGGCACATATCCTGTAGTAAGGATGAGATTGTACAGCAGCTTTACGTGAGGGTTTAGTTCTTCTTGGAGTTCATGTAGGATGCAACACGGGACACCGTCTGGTCTCATTGATGCTGTGTTTTTTGTTTTGGAGAGGGCGGCTTTCACCTGAGCATCTGAGATGTTAGGGAGGCAGCACTCTGCTGGGATAGATATTTGCTCTTTTGGGGGAGAGGAGGGGGAGAAGTTTGCACTGAACCTGTCTGCCAGGATGTTGGCAATGTCCGTAGGCTCAGTGTATTTTTTGTCATTTTGGATCAACTCTGAGCATATCTGGGAGTTGCATCCCAGGTTCTTAACATAACTGAAGAAGGCCTTGTGATTATCTTTAGTTTCCTGTGCAATTTTTCTCTCGAAGCTGGCCTTGAAGGATTTTATGAGGGATCGTAGTTTTTTGCTAGTACTGATCAGAGATGCCTTCCCTTTTAGGGATTTTGCTCTATCATGTAGTAGCTTCCTCCTTCTGATGTACAGCTTATTTATGGCTGAGGTCCACCAGACTGGATGCCTGCCTTTGGAAGATTGGGTCTTGGTTTTGTTTGGGATAGCATGATCCATGCATTCCTGGAGGTGTCCATAGACTGCATTTATATAGGATTCTGCAGTTTGGGCCGTAGTTTCCACTTGCCCTGGGACCTTGAAGGATTCCACCTCAGTTTTGAGAAGTGTGAAGTTCACTTTTGAGAAGTTTTTCACTGTGGTTTTCTGGGCTGGGGGTGGGGTCGGGATGTGGATATCCAATGAGATTAATTTATGGTCCGATCTTACCAATGAGGGGTACACCTCTGGTATGGAGCATAGAGTCCCCATGTTGGTGATGATTAGGTCAAGTATGTTTTCCCCTCTTGTGGGAGTGGTGACTAGTTGTTCCATAGCATTTGAGTTTATAAATTCTAGGAACCTTTGGGCTAGGGTGTTGGGGCTTGAGTAATGCTCCCAGTCTATGTTTGGGTAGTTGAAGTCACCCAATATAATGGTGTTTGGAGAGCTCTTCATATTCTCCAGTGTTCTCAGGAAAGCCGAGTGGGATTCCTGATTTTGAGAGGGTGGTCTGTAACATGCTACAAACTGAAAAGCAGTTTTGCCCACTGTTAGTTGCACAAGGATGGTCTCCGATGCTTCGTGCAGCGCCACTAACCTGGAGGTGTGGGTATCTTTGATGAATATGGATACTCCCCCTCCTTTTGTGGATCAGTCTGAGTTTTGGGGCCGAAAAGCATGATATGAGGTATAACCTGGTAGTGCTGGTGTGCTCTCTAGAGCCTTGAAACAGGTTTCTGTCACTGCACATATATAGATGTTCTCCATACTGAGGAGGGCTTCGAGTGCGTGCATCTTGAGGTTTACACTTCTGGCGTTTAGCAGCATTACCCTTAGTTTCTTATTCATTGTGTTGTCTACGGAGGTGGGTTTGTCTTTTGAGCCTTGCCTAAAAAAGGCACTATGGGGGTGGCAAGAGCCTTTGCCAATATCCAAAAGCCCAGGGGTGACAGGTACTAGCAAAGCAACGTGGCTTGTCGAGCATGTCATCCCAGGCTGACAGACACTGGATCCCCTTTGAATGACACCAAAATTTTAGCCAATTGTTAAAATCGATCATTTTGTTTTTATACTGTGGCATCATTCTAGGTGAGGGTAAGATGCTGCTCAAAGTCAGGGTCATACCGGCCTGGGCTACATGATCAGAGAGCTCCTCTATGTCTCTTTTCATGTAGTTGAGGGAGGTACGTCTCAGGTCATTCACACCAGCATGGACAATAACTGAGTCATATTTGTACTTGCTTTGGAGTGACCTGAGTGCTTGTGTTATGTGGCGGATCCTAGCGCCCGACAGGCAGCTCACCGTGACCTTCTCTTTGTTTAGCCTGGTGAGCGGGACGTCAGTGTGTCTGACTATAGAATCACCTATTACAAGTGTATCAGGTGTGTTATTTAGCCTTAAGGGCTGTGACTGTTTGTCACACTGACTTTGTGGGCTATGTGTTGCACGTGTTTTGTTTTGGGGTAGTGTTTGCTTGGATGTCTGCTTTGGAGGTCTCTGCTGCTTAGGCAGATTTTTATTTAGAGCCTCCGAGTATGTTTTTGTGTGTTTATGTGTTTGGTTTACTGTTGTGATAGGAATATGTGAGACTGGATTTGTGATGTGTGAGGTTACCTTCTCCTCCTGACTGGTTGCACCAGTTCTGGGTTGAGAGAGATCAGCCTCCAGTTTGGCTATATGGTTGCATCTCTCACATATATTTGAACTTGTTGGGAGGAGGAGAGTGTTGTCTGTGTACATGAGACAGTTGTAACATTGCCTCAAGATTCCCAGATTCACCAGCTGGACTGGAGAGGAAACCATTAACTGACCTTTGGACATGCTGGAATAGTATGGGGAACTCATTTATCACTGAATCAAAAAGGACCAATAGGGGACAAGGTACTCGAAGGGAGTATATGAGGATGTAGTGCTTTTAGTTTACTAGTGCTGAGTTGTAAGATTGCTTATATGGGCAAGTGCAGGGCCTTAGATTGATAATAGGGTGTTTAATTTGAGAGATAGAGCAGTTCTAAGGGAAAAAGTGAAGAGTAGACTTTGTCGAGCCGGGAATAGTTTAAACCAGATTAAGTGGTGCTTCCCGATGCTGCGCTATGTGCATAATCGCGCAAAGCCGCGCTAAAGCGGGTTTTTATGCAGGGAACTTTCAAGAGCTAGAAATTGGCCCAAAACAGCCAATAAACTACAAGATTCTTGTGCTGAGGTCACTCCTCCAGGGACAGATAGGCTGCTCAAGGCTCCCCACTCCCACTGGTGAGCAAAGAAACTTCCTTCTATCCAAGTAAGGAAATGGGCAACACAGGAACTCTTCAAAAGTCCAGAATACAGCAATGCCTGTATAAGGGACTATTCTAGGTTAGGAAGGCGGGAAACAAGGATATATATTTTTTTCTTTTTTCAGGAAAACAGCAGGAAAAGTACAGTAAATTCAATACACAGGCTAGCGCACTTGAGTGGGCAGCCTCAACAGTTAAAATTCAAACAAACAAACTTTTAAAAGTGCAGGTATGAGAAAAACACAGAAAACAGGCTTAAAACAGGTAAATCACCAGTTTAAACTCGCTTTTCGGCGAGGAAAGGCGGTCGCACAGGTAATAACAGTAAATAAGAAGTTATGTACCTACCATAACGTTCCATGTTAGTTGTCTTCTCTCGCCTTCTTTCTTGCTTGATGGGTTCGGAGCCGATCCTCGGCTCCGACTCGGCACTTGCTTTAGCTCGAGAACTCCTTTTACCAGCTCGAGGCAGCCCCATATCCCATGATGCAAGGCAGTAAGTACCCAGATCTCGTTTGTTGACAAAGGGCAATAACACCAAGCATAAAATACTTCCCAAAGGAAGAAGAAACTTACAGATGGAAAAAGGACTAGGTCTGAATGGTCTTTAGCATAATAGTTTCTTATACAAGGTCTGTCCAGGCCAGGGGAAGGAGGGAGGGTCGCAAGAAAGAAGGCGAGAAGACAACTAACATGGAACGTTATGGTAGGTACATAACTTAATGTTAAGTTGTCAATCTCGCCTTCATTCTTGCTTGATGGGACCGTCCTAGCACCTCTATCCTGGGTGGCTCAATGGAACAAACTCTTGAGGACTGTAGAGCCAAAACTGGCTCTGTCCCTGGAGGCCAAGTCCAATTTGTAATGGGAAACAAAAGTGTGAGGAGTGGCCCAAGTGGCCGCTGCACAAATAGTGTCCAAAGGCAGTCTAGCTTGAAAAGCTGTAGAAGTAGCTAAACTCCTAGTTGAATGTGCTTTAGGTTTTGAGCACAGCTGTTTTCCCGATCGTATAAATTTCAGTGATGACCGAAGAAAGCCATCTGGACAAAGTCACTTTAGAAACAGGAAGGCCTTTTTTATTATCCGCATAGGAAACAAAAAGTTGATCAGATTTTCTAAATTTTTGTTCTGTCCAAATAATATCTAAGCTGACGGTGGACGTCAAGATAATGTAGTTTTGTTCAGCTCTATCTGAATAGTTAGGAAAAATACAGGAGATCAATGGATTGATTCAGATTGTTCTTTGAAGCGACCTTAGGTAAAAAGGATGGATTGGTTCTCAAAGATACTCTGTCTTTGTGAAAAATCAAATAGGGGTCGAACCGAAAGAGCATGAAGTTCAGACACCCTCCTGGCAGATGTAATAGCCACTAGGAATAAAGTTTTCCAAGAAAGATATTTCAGGGAACAAGAAACAGCTGGCTCGAAGGGGAAGAATCAAGGATGTCAGCACCAAATTTAGATCCCACTGAGGAGGAGGATTCCTGATTGGAGGCTTTAGTAGGAAAATTCCTTTCAAGAAGGCCCTGCAGAGCCTATGGGACATAATATTATGATCTGCTATCCCGACATGAAAATTAGAAATAGCAGCCAATTGAACTCTGACTGTGGAAGAAGAGGAGCCTGCATGAAAAATCTCTGCTAAGAAGTCCAGAACTGCCTGAACAGGGGCAGTAAAGGATCAATATTTTGGGCCTTAGCCCAATAAGAGAAACGTTCCATTTGCTTGTGTAAATCCTCCTGGTAGAGGATTTTAGTGAAGCTACAATGATGTCTCTAACTGGGTTAGAGATCAAAGGAAGCCTGGCTAAGGAAGGAAGTGGAGCAACCATGCTGTGAGGTTGAGAGAAGGGATTGACCGGTGCAGCTGACCGGATTGGTGAATCAGTAGATCTGGCACTGGGTCCAGATGCCACGGCTGCACCAAAAGGTGATGATGGAGGAACGGAACCAAACTTGTCGAGGCCAGTAAGGGGCAATGAGAATCAATTTGGCTCTCAAAGCGGTAGCTTTCTGGATCACCTGAGGGATCAGAGGAAATGGAGGAAGGCATAAAGAAGTCCCTGGGGCCAATCCTGGGTCAGAGCGTCTCTGGGGATGGCCTGATAGAGGGAAGAGGCTGAAGAAGTCTGGACATTTGCTGTTTTGGGGAGTAGCAAAAGATCGCAACATGGACGACCCCATTCCAGAAAAATCTCTTCCGCTATAGATTGCTTGAGAGACCACTCGTGAGGCATGAGGATAGCTCTGCTCAATCTGTCCGCTATAATGTTGGTTTTCCCAGGGATATGCGTTGCTACCAGAAACCGATGAGAGGAGATCGCCCATTGCCAAAGTCTGAGCGCTTCGACACAAGGGGTAGGACTTGGTTCCGCCCTGTTTGTTGATATACCAAACTACAGACATGTTGTCTGTGTGTACTGCAATTGTCCCTACGGGAAGAAAGTCGTTGAGGGCTTGCAACGTTAAAAGCACTGCTCTCATCTCCAGGACATTTATGTGCAGATGGTACTCGAACGGTTGCCACGTCCCATGAACCATCCTGCCCTGATAATGACCCCCCCCACCCGATCAGGGAGGCATCCGTGGTGACAGTGGCTATCGGGGACGGGGTACAAAGCACCTGCCTTGGTGAACCTGAGACGATGTGATCCACCAAGCAAGATGTTGTTTGCATGTCTGTGTCACCAGAATCTGGTGACGCATTGGGAGTTGCTGGTATGACCACTGTGTGAACAGCATCCACTGAAGGAGGCGCATGTAGAATCGAGCCAGGGGAAGAAGAGTAATGGCCGCAGCCATGAGACCTAATACCTTTAGAACCATTCTGGCCTGTACTTTCTTGCTGGCCAGAATGATCCTGACATGAGTCTGAATGTCTGAAACTCTTTGTTCTGTAAGGGTAGCTGACATCCGAACAGTGTTTAAGTTTGCGCCTATGAAGGTAATAGACTGGCAGGGCGATAAGGATGACTTTTCAAGTTGATTGAGATGCCTAAATGAGAACAAAGGTCTATTGTGTAATCCCTGGCTTGTATAAGCTGATGCCTGGTGGTGGCTGACAGGAGCCAGTCGTCGAGATACGGAAACACCTGGAATCCTTGACGTCTCAGGTGAGCCGTGACCACTGCCATGCATTTGGTGAACACTCTGGGGGCTGTAGTGAGACCAAAGGGCAGGGCTCTGAACTGGAAGTGACTGGACCCCAGCCGAGAGCGGAGAAATCTCCTGGAGCGTCTGTGAATTTTGATGTGATAGTACGCATCCTGAAGATCTATTGAGCACATCCAGTTGTCCTTCTGTAAGAAGGGCAGAATTGACTGAAGAGTGACCATTCGGAATCTTGTCTTCCTGACAGACTTGTTGAGTCTGCTGAGATCCAATATTGGTCTCCAGTCTCCCGTCTTTTTGGGGACCAAAAAGAATCTTGAGTAGATTCCGGGCTCTGAATGGTCTATTGTAACTGGCTGAATGGCTCTTTTTTGCAGTAGTTTTGCGATTTCTAACTCTGCAATGTCCCTTAGACCGGGTGGTACATCTGGAAGGGAACCTGAGGGGAAGGGACTTTCCTCGAAAGGAATTATGTAACCCTTGGATATGATCGACTGTACCCATCTGTCTTGAGTGAGGGAATGCCAGGCTTCTGGGTACAGTGATAATCTTCCCCCCGACTGCCTCCAAGGAGGGACAGCCGGGCAACACCTCAGGGATGCTGAAAGGGCTTATCAGAGAGAGGCTCCCTGTTTCCCTGGTTCTTCGGACCCCCTCTGCCTCTAGAGCGGCGTCTGTTGTTGTTACCCCCTCTGCCTCTAGGTGTAAACTGACCACGTGAATCCGGCGTGACTCCTTGGGATTTACGGAACCACATCTTCCCACCCTTCTGTCCTTTGGGATAAGGCCTAGAAGGGGTGGAAAACGGACTCCAACAGCAGAAAGAGTCTTGCCGTCCTGCTCACACCTGGTCAAGGTTTCCTTCACCTGAGGGCCAAACAAAGCTGACCCATCAAAGGGAGAATTTGTGAAGGACGCCTTAAAGGGATCCATAAAATCACATAGCCGCATCCAGGCTTGGCGTCTAAGAGCCACACCTGTGCCTGCGGCTCTACTCGCTCCATCCGCAGCATAAGATATTAGCCGCATGGAGGAGTTAGCAATGGAATTGAGGGTTCCTAGCTGCGAAGCAATCTTTTCTTGAGCCCCTGCAGCTGTAGGATCCTGAACTACTTCTCCCAGCTCCTTCAGGATATCTCTCTGGAGTCTGGTGAAGTGACAAAGATAATTCAGTGAACGCATAGCAAAGGTCGCTGAGGAAAACATCCGCTTGCCGTACCTGTCCATGGTCCTAGAGTCCTTATTAGGAGGATGGACGGGCACGGAAGGATCTGCAAGTTCCTTTTTGGTGGCCGCAGCCACCACCATGGCATCAGCGGGGACACCCTTGGTAAGGAATTGTTTGTCACTCGGAGCAGTGATAAATTTTGAAGGCCTCCTAGGGACTGGCTCTACAGAGTCAGGAGCTGCCCACGCCTTTCGTGCAATAACCTGCATAAGGGCGTCGAAGGCGGAGACACCCAGGAGGTGGAGGCCGAGATCCAAACGCCTCTAGGTATACTGACTCATCCTCAGAGGGATTGTTGGTGGGCCAGTTTCCCCTCTGTTTTAGAAGTTCTAGGATGTCTGAGAAGGAGACATCCTCAGAGGGGGATCTAGGGGATCCCTCTGACTCATCAAAGTCAGTATCCAGTGACAGACTCGGGAGTCTACATGCTTCCTCTTACAAGTCCTCTTCCTAGGAGGATCTCCCGAAACATCAGGAGAATCCTCGGAAGAGGGGGAAATTCCTAATGGGGAAACCTGAGGCGGAGGATCTCTGGGTCCTGTAGCAAGAGAAGTGGCAGAGATGTCAACAGGTACTATAGAGGGAGGAGCTACGGGAACAGACTGCTGACTGATACCAGTGGCCAGTACACTCTTCATCACCTCGAATGCTCCCTCCCAGGCAGTTCCGAGAGAACCCGCTCCAAGAGCTAGGAACTCCAGGGACCACCGCAAGGGAAGTCTCCGAGGCAGATGTAGGAGCCGAGCTAACCAAGGCCGAGGCTCCAAGGGGGAGAGCGGGCTCGGACAAGGGTCCGATGCCACCCACACCTCGGAGGAGACCATGGAAGCCCGACCACCAAATCCCTCTAAGGAAGAGGAGATAAGAGTAGAGGCTGAAGGAACAGAAGGGGGTATCCGTCCTCCAGCCGTAGCAGTAACCATTCCGAAGACTCCAACTCCAAGCTCTGGGGTAGAGTTGAAGGAGGAACTGTAACTGGGTGTGGACCAACAGTCGTCTGTTGAGACGGACTGTGTAACATTTGGGCCAGTACCTGTGACTTGAGTAATCTACTGACCACTCTCTCTAGGTCATGATCTGACAACCTGGATGACCTTGAAGATCGGCTACGATGGCTCCGTTCCGATAGAAGAGGCGAAGCCGGAGCCGACAGTATCGGCTCCAAGGAAGGAGACCTCGACCTCTTCCTGGAATGAGCCATCGGAGCCGATACTATAGATCCTGTCGGAGCCGACTTCTCGGAGCCGACAGGAAGCCTCGATGTATCGGCTCCAGCCGGAGCCGATACAGCCACCAAAGTAACGGTGCCGGAGCCGATCGGAGCCGACACCGATGCCTGTGCCACATGGGTGTCGGAGCCGATCGGGCCGACATCGGTGGTCAAAATAGGTTCGGCACCGATAGCCATCGGTGCCGGCGCTTTAAAGCCAGAATCGGCTCTAGCCGAGCCGATCTCGACTCAGTACGAAGTCGGAGCCGAGGCCGCAGGCTTAGAAACAGAAGCCTGGGCCTTGGAAACTCTTGCTGGTTTTGATGGAGCCGACTTAGCCGGAGAGCCCTCCAGCTTAAGAAGGCCCCTAAGAACCAGTTTATTATGTCTCTCCTGCAGGACTCTCTGGCTGAAGGAGTGACAAATAGCACAGGAGTCCTGCAGGTGAAGAGGGCCCAGACAATACAGGCAAGAAGTGTGACCGTCTGTCAGAGACATCTTCTGACAGCACGAGTCACACTTCTTAAAACCTGAGACCCTCTCCTTTGACATGGTGCCAAAAAACACACACACACACACCAGTCAAAAAATAACTTAAATAAAATACCAACAGGTATTCTACAAAACCAATACACACACCCTAACAGGGGGGGGGGGTGGGATAGGTTTTTTAAGATACACTAACAAAAAATAAAGGAGACAGGGAATTTCTGTCAGAAAGGGAATAATATAAGTTTAAAACTATCAATACAAGGTTTTTTTACTAAAAAGGGGCTTAAAACTCACAAAAGTGAACAACTTACCAGGAGCTGGTAAAAAGAAGACCTCCTAAGCGAAGCGGCAAACGAGATCTGGGTACTTACTGCCTTGCATCATGGGATATGG
This sequence comes from Protopterus annectens, assembly GCF_019279795.1. Taxonomy (NCBI): domain Eukaryota; kingdom Metazoa; phylum Chordata; order Ceratodontiformes; family Protopteridae; genus Protopterus; species Protopterus annectens. The sequence continues at coordinate 435,076,738 of NC_056740.1, read as the reverse complement.
GGCTGCCTCGAGCTGGTAAAAGGAGTTCTCGAGCTAAAGCAAGTGCCGAGTCGGAGCCGAGGATCGGCTCCGAACCCATCAAGCAAGAATGAAGGCGAGATTGACAACTTAACATATATACTTATATCTTGAAAGCAGTCACTCTTTTCGTTTCTCTGCTGCTAGCACCACTCTGCAGGACCACGAGCACACAATTGCTTAGTTAAAGGCAAGTTCAATTTATCGTAAATGATAGAAATGCAATTAATAAGCCATTTAGCTAGGGAAACTGACTTGCCCAATTTCTTTTCAGCAAAGGAAACAAATAACTGATCTGAATTTCTGAAGTTTTTTGTTCTGTGTAAGTAAAAATGCAATTGCCTATGCACATCTAGTGAATGCAACAAATATTCACCTTTGTATAATTTGGGAAGAAAACTGGTAGGCTGATAGATTGGTTAATGTTGGATTCTGATACAACTTTGGGCAAAAAGGATGCATTAGTTTGTAATATAACTCTGTATTTATGAAAAATTAGATATGGAGGTTTCACTAACAAAGCCTGAATTTCTGAAGTTCGTCTGGCAGAAGTAATGGCCACCAAAAACAAGGTCTTCCAAGACAGACATTTTAGACTGAAAGTATTTGCAGGTTCAAAGGGCAGAAGAACCAAAGCTTGCAGTGCCAGAGTTAAGTCCCACAATGGAGTAGAATCTTTAACTGGGGGTCTCAACAGAAGTGTTCCTTGTAGAAAGTCTTACAGAGTTTATGAGAAACAAGGAAAGAGTCATCAGACCAACATGGAAATTGGAAATTGCTGCTAATTGAACCTTTACTCTGGAAGAATTGGCCCCTTGATCAAAATGCAATGACAAAAACTCCAGAATAGTATGAATCTGTGCAGAAAAGGGGTACACATCACTTTGAAGTGCCAGTTGCATAGATCTCTTCCATTTGCTAGCATAGGTTTTCCTTGTATATGGTTTGAAGGAAGATAACAGAATCTGGCAAACAGAGGAAGACAGCATAGGTTGTCTGGCTATTACTGGAAATGGAGAAACCAAGCTATCAGCTTGAGCTTTGGAAGATCTGGATGAATTATTTATGTCAGATGAGACAGCAGGTCTGGAACTGGATCCAGACTCCAGAGCTGATGGATCAAATGAGGCCACAGGAAGGGGAACTAAA
>NC_056740.1:434765571-434770571 GCF_019279795.1 Protopterus annectens | reverse complement strand
GTTCTGAGTTTAATTTTGTCTCCACTTGCATGCTGTACTCCTCTGAAGTCATTAAAACATATAATGCATTGGTCACCCCATTAACAAGGCACAGATGCTTTGTGGATGCACCCAGTTAACAAAAGAAGAGCAGTTACACAGGTGAACAAAGATCCAAACTGCTGAGATTTTTAAAATGTATAAAATATGCACATTTCCATCTTACAGGCAGACATAACCGATGACATTTGTCACTGTCACTCTTCCCCTCACAGACATGAAAGCAGTGTAATATCACAGTGCTTTTGGGTGTTGGTTGTATACATTTTATTTTATGAAGGAAGTTTCTTTACCTCATGAAATGTATTTATTTGTTTACTTACTTAATTGCATCTTCTTTTTAGTGCTTAAGCTGTCATAGGTTCATAGGTAAGTACTAGGCTATCTGCCCGAAGGCATTTATAAGCCTAGCCAGAATGTGTTGGCTTTCACCATCCCCTTAGATTAGTTCCCTGTGCTTCTGTCCAGCAGAGCCACTGAAGTGATCCCCGAGGTAAACTTTCTGTTTCCCATCCACTCGTCAAGGTTTCTTTTGAAGAGTGTTAGCGAGGAGCTCTGCCTAATGTAGATTGGGATCTTCTTCCAAAGCATGGGAAGTCTCTGGGACAGGAATCTATCTATTAAAAGGTGTTTGAATAATAATTTTATGGTCAATCCTTAGTTACTGGTTACCCCTACTTCTAAGAGCAGTAATATTCCTTCTTTGGGCATTACTTGGAAATATTCATTCATTGAGATTGTGCAAAGAATCATTCTGACAATTGTTGGGTCCTCGATTATTTTACTCTTCTTTACATTTGTGCTTTATAAGTTTTCTAGATGTGTTGATTTGTTCTGGTTTTATCACATTGTTTTGGGTTTCGGGGATTCATTCTGTTTCTGACTACTGTTGTACTGTAGTATTTCAGCAGTTAGACTCATTTGACACCAGAGACCCAGCCCCAAATTCTGTTATGTGTTCTAAGGTCTTGAGGCCCTAGTGGTTAAAATAATTATCTTTAAAAGCCTTATAGGTCATCCTCATGTCTTTGGTTACTCTCCTGTACCGTAACCTGTAAAGGTTTAGAAGCTCCTGCAGTGCAGTTGCCCTTAGTACCTGGTATTACTTTTTTCGTTGGTATTCTTTATAAGCTTTTCCTGTGTTTAGTTTTTATATGGGGACCAAAGTGATACATTATATTCTAATGTAGGTTTTGTAATACTTGTACATATAGGAATCAGTGCTTTTTACTGCATAAACCTCATCAATGCATTAATGCTTTTGTCCGCTTTATTAATTAATTGATTCTTGTGTTCTTTTCTTCAGAATCTAATGTCTTATCTGTATGAATTCCTAGAGCTGTATGCATTTACTGTATGTTGGCTCATATATAAATTGTAAGTATTGTTTTCTGTCCTGATCTCATTTTTACCACATTGTGCTTATAATTTTTTGATGGCTAGCCTTAAAATGGTCATTCAGTATCCTTCTCGACAGTCCTGTTGACCTGTTTGTTCCTTGTAGCATTAAGAACCTGCTGACCCATTCATTCCACTAGGAGATGGTGGCAGTTTGCTAAAAGCAGTGCTGCCACATGTGGGGGAGGGGTGTCATTTTTGATTACGCACTTATGTCCCTCTTCTTGCTGCGATTATACGTCTGCAAATGCTTGCTGTGCTCTTTCACACATGCAAGCGTAGGCTATATGGTGCACCGTAAATGCATCAGTTGTTATCACGGAGCCTCCCAGTGGGTCAGCTGCAACCCACCATCGAGGTTGGCAAGCTGACTACTTTCTCTTCTTTCCCACCTCCCCCCATGGCAGGTCTTGTAGTAGGTAGTTGTAATTGAAAACATGTCATCCGGTAACAAAGTCAGAGCTTTTTCCTTGTTCACCAGTGAAGCTAACCTTCATCTTTTAACCTAATCGACACGCAGTGCTAGGGTATCCTTTGTTGCTCAAGTGTACGTTTTCTCTAGTTTGATGTTTTTAACACATTTTCCTTATTCTTGTTAGTCTTGTTATTTGTACATTGTTTGCATGTTTAAACGCTTTAGATGCATGATGTTGAAGTTATAAGAACCTTGCAAGCCCAGCAAAAATAGAGGTGAACACAGACAGGTATACAGACTCTAATTGCAAGGCACCTCAGCTAAGGAACCAAACCAGAAAACTGGGTACTTGAGGCAGTAATGCCAATTACTGTATCACTGTGCCACCCTACTGTGGACTTCACTGTTTTATACAGTATAACGAAAGGTTTCAAATAATGGTACGCATGCACGCTCATTCTTTTTTTCTATTGGAAAACTTTTAATATGTCATTGTTAAAACAGAACTATGAAAGAGAATAGTGTAGCATTACTGCTGTTAAATAGTAAGCGTACCTTTACGTCACCCTTCTCCACCATTAGTGAGCAAAGTACAAATTTTTTTATATTTGTTCTTATCTGTGATACAGAATCGCAACTTAAACATTTTTGAGTTTGTACCAGTGAAAGTAATGCATTGTTCAGAAATCTCATCTTGCCTCGAATCCAGCCTCTCTTGAATGTTGCTTTCGTACTTGCATCCACCACCCACTGATGAGTCTGTTTATTGTTTCTCCACTTCCTTGACAGTGAAGGATAATGTCTCAAGTTCATTAAGTAGGAATAATAAATATATGGATACTTATGGTCAGTGTTCACAAAGGAAGTGGGTTGGAACCACCACATCTCATCAGTAAAAGGTAAATCATCTTAATGAAAAATACGTTCTGAAAGTCACCAAAGCCTATACACGGACAGTGTAGTGAAGCCCAGTGAAGTTGCCCGCATTATTCTTTAAGAGGTGATTGGAGAATGCGTTTTGTCACAAATGGCCCAGTTTTAACAAATACTATGAGGATAGTACACGTGATGCAAATATGATTTGTTTTCTCAGTAGTGAGAGCAAAGCAGAAGCCTAAGAGAGCTTACGAGTTTGATGATCTGTTTAACAACACTATGGAAACTTGCTGACTTGGTATTAAAGTGTTTAGTGTTTAGCAGGAGGACTGGTTACCATAATGGCCAAGGTGTTTACCTCACAGGCACAAGGAATAGGGTTTGATTGTCACCTCTAAGGGAAATTGGCTAGGCTTAAAATGGCTCACAAGGGCAGTTAGTCTACTGCTTACCTATAAACCTATGAACTATCGCAGAGCTACAAAGTCCATGGCTGAATTTTCATCTGTGGTTACTATAGGTGCATTGTCTGCATGTTCTCTCTTTGCCTACTTGAGTTTCGTCCAGGAAGTAAGGGATCCTTGCACCTAGTAAATAAATGCTGTTTTGATTTATTGGCTACTGTAAATTGTCCATAAATCATCCACCTTTGTCATTGAGGCTAGAGTCAAGGCTGGAAAAGGATACATACCACTCCTTATTCTTGCCTAGTTAACAAATGATTAAATAAAAAAATGATTATATAAATTAAAAAACCTTGTAGAACATATTCTGAAAAAAAATCACAGAGTAATATGTAGCTGCCAGTGGGTTACAGACCCAGAGTGGTAAGAATTCACAGCAGGAAAGTAAATTCAGATGGATTTAATAAAGTTCTGTGACCAGGTAATGAGGGTAGTAGAACAAAGAAAGGCTGTAGATACGACCCACTTATACTAGGCATAGTATTTGATGTAGTACTGTGTGAATGATTACTTTAACATATTAAGTTATGAAGTGGATCATTAGTGTATGAATAAGGCTAATATTTATCTTTTGTGCCCTATGTTATGACTCTGAAGAATGTGCGAGATCAATATGGAACTATTGTACCCGGCCATTAATATATGAATTAATTAATAAATAAGATTACATTTAAAACAGGAAAGGAAAAAATTAAATAAGATGGTGTGTGTTAGTTGGAAAAATGGGCCACAGAAGATGATATTACATGGAATCATTTTGGAAGAAAAGCTGGTTATTTGTTCTGCTCTAAAGAATTCAAGATTGGCAGCAGTTCTTTTTGACAGTGTTACACATAACTTTGTAAGTGTAACAGTCTTTATTTCTTCACAGAGTTTTTTTAAATATGCAATAGCGCTGAGCATATAAACTGGAGCACAACTAAAACTGAAATAGAATTGGTAAAATTGGCTTTACTGAGCTTTGCAGTTTGGCATTGTGGCAATATATGGCATCCAGAATGGTGTGTTGTTTAGCACACAAGTGTAGTGATCAGCTAATAAAGTGCTTTGCAAGAATATACATGGTCTGCTCAAGTGCTTTTGTCATTGCAGTACATAAAGAGGAAACAAAGTGATGATGAGGTAGTTAAAATATCTGTTGTACTGCAAAGATGATTCTGTAGGAAGAACTGATGAAGTTAAGGCAGCTGTGGAGTTGTAATCAACATGTATAGAGGTAATTGAACAATTTTGTGCAGAATGATATTCCCACAGATAAGCATATGTTTACATTGCAATCTGATGGGTGCTACACACATAGTCAACTTTAAAACTTGGTTCAGGCACAGAAACTGAAAGATAATAGCTACAGACAAATTCTTGAAATGTTGCAGGGTCATTCTGTACCCAGCTTGTTTGTAACAGTGGAATGATGTGCTATTTTGACCATTCCAACCAGTATGCTGAATAATTGAAACACAGTGCAGCGAACTGTCATTTTGTTCAGATTTGGACGTATTCTTTCACTGGTGTTAAATATGACGTCTGTCAGAAAAAGTTGTTATCCAAACTGAATTTAATGCTTTCAAATACATTCAAAACAGTATCAAATATGGAAATGACAGACAGAGGTTTGCAACAGTTGAGGTAACCTAACATACCTGCTAGTTCTCTGCATAATGCAAAAATTCCACTGAGTAATCTGAGAGGTAGAGATTCTTTATGTGTGTGTGTGTGTGTATATAAACTATACATATATATATATATATATATATATATATATATATATATATACATATAAATGTATATTTACCTATAAATACAGATAG
>NC_056740.1:434725571-434760571 GCF_019279795.1 Protopterus annectens | reverse complement strand
CACTCCCAGAAAATATGTTCCCAGTTACCTATTTCTTCACCCTCACACCTCCAGAATTTGCTGTCTACATGAGGAAAAATTCTCTGGAGTCTACTTGGGGTATAAAAATATCTATGTGAACATTTCCAAGCAAAAATCCTAAATCTTCTACAGTTTGTTGCATATTTTGGACATGTACATATATCCTCCCATTGTTTCTTTGTGAGTTGCATATCCATTCTCTTTTCCCAATCCTTTCTAACCTCTTCTGATTGATTCTTGTAGTTATCATGCAATATTTTATGTGATCTACTAATTATTCCTTTTTAATAGCAACTTATTTTATAAATTGTACTTAAAACTCTAACAGTGTTAGTCTTTCATTTAGGACCCCCCCTATTTCTTTCTCTTTGCCTATACTCTGATATCAGCCTTTGATAGGGAAGGGAATCTCTAACCTGCAGTCCAAATAAATTCTTGGTGTCTTCCCATTCTATCATTTTTCCCTCCCTAGTTCTTTGCTCCCAATACCTTGGTTCCTTTGCCATTTGTCTCCAATAAATTCCAGCCCCCTCTTGCCTAATGTCTAAATCCCTAATTGCAGTCAGCCCTGTTGGCAGAATCTTCTTTCTCAATTCCCATGTTGTCTTAGTTTTATAATACTTTCTGCTACTTTATAGATATAATATTCTCTATGGTTATTGTTACTCTTCTTAAAAGCCTGCATCCAAAATCGCACTCTCTCATTGTTTCTTGAACTTCTCCTCATTTCATCATCATCCCTTTCCACTTTGAATTATAGTTTTCTGCTTGTGCTATGTATAGGAGCCTTAACTGTGTAGCTCTGAAATACCCCTTCAAGTTGGGTAATCCCAATCCGCCCTGTTCTGCTGGAAGAATCAGCTTATCCCACTTGACATCTTCTACTCCCAGATGAAGTCTTTCACCTCTTTATTAATTGGTATCCACAAAACTCCTCTGGTTGATAAAAATATGCCTGACCTGTGTATAAGACTAATGGGACTAAAAACATTTTAACTGCTTGTATCTTACTATCCATAGCCATATAACAAAGCTTCCGTATTCTCACTTGTCACACCAGAATCATTTTTAATCCATACTCCTAAATACTATCATGTCCCCATAAATATGGATATTGCTCAACCAGTTCATATGTGGGTACATAATTTACCCCTATCGCCTTTGTTTTAGCTTCATTAATTGTGTATCCTGAAAAGATATGAAAATGTCTCAGAATGTTCCACAACACTGTAATGTCTCTTTCTGGTTTTGTCAGGTATAAAATAATAGCATCTGCAAATAGAGCCAGCTTTTCTTGACTACCATACCAATTATATCCTTGAATTTCTGAGTCCCTTATTTTCTTTGCCAATGGTTCTTAATATAATGCAAATAACAAAGGTGAAAGAGGACACCCCTGCCTGGTTTCTGTTCTCAAGCAGAAATCATAATAGAGGACCCCACCCACTTTAATTTTCGCCTCCGATCCCTCCTAATCAGCTTTACATTTTTTCATGAAATGCAAATGCTTCCATTGCCCTGCTCATAAAGTCCCAGCTTATTCTGTCAAATGCTTTCTTTGCATCATGACCCATTAAAAACAACAGTGGCAATTTCTTACATTCTGTTTCCATCTGGATCATCACTGTTCTGTTACTGTTGTCGCATGTTTGCCTCACCTCCACAAAACCACATTGATCCATATCTATCAATTTTTGCATTACGTTTGCCATTCTTTTAGCCATTATAGATGTGAACACTTTATAATCATGGTTTAGTATTGAAATGGTCCTGTATGAAGCTGAATCTGATTGATCTGTACAATCTTTTGGTATTACAGCCACCACTACTTTCTTCCAGGATATTGGTACTTCTCCACCTCTTAAAATACTGTTAAACAAAACCTTCCGGATCTTTATCAGTTTTTCCCTCCCAGCTTCCAAACTTCCAGAGGAATACCATCTATTCCTGGGGACTTTCCTATAGATTGGTTATATGCCACTATTTATATCTCATCTCCTGCTATCCTAACCATTAGTAATTAAGCCTCATCTACCTCTAACCTTGGCATATTTAATTCTTCCATAAACATTTCTACTTGTGTCTTTATTTGATTTCCATATTTGTCTGCTTTATATAGACTTTCATAGAATTTCCAAAATATTTCTAATACCGCTACAGGATCTCTTGTTACCTTCCTTGTTATAGGCTCCCTAAGCTTGGTGACAGCCCTTTCTACTGTCTGTTGCCTGAGTCATTGTGCTAAAAGTTTTTTGTGCTCTAGAATTATTATCAAAAAATAGTTGCTTAACAGCAATCATTCTAAACTCATAAATGTTATCAAGGTAATTCCTTATTTTCTTTTTAGCATTATGAAGTTGCACCTCTTCTTGTTCTGTGAGATCCCCCCTATTCGTAATACTTTAGCATTTGTCAGTCCCTCTAAATATTTCTTATTTCTTAAGTGTAGCTCCCTTTCTTTTATTTCCACCTTATTTTTAAAGTCAACCTTAATTTTATCCCACTCTGTAGCTATAATTTCAGAAATACGTTCTATCCTCTAGAATAGCTCCTGAATAATTTCCATTACCCATTCCTTAAATTCCTCTCTTCTCAACAGACAGGTGGGAAAGTACCAGTGTCTCATTTTTATTTCATTACCCTGTGTTTTTATTTTAGTTATTATTTGCACATGATCTGAAATAGTTATTGGGTGCGTATCAAGACCTTCAATTAAATACACATGTTCCTGTGAAATATAAATTCTTTCTAGACTAGCCCAGTGTTTATATTTTGGGGAATAACATATAAATTCATTCCAAACTCCTTTTACTGAATTCATATCTTCCATGCCAAATATTTTCATAAATTTCTTCAAAAATCTACCCTTCTTTGTTATACTTTCCCTTCTGGGCCCCCAAAACACATCTTCACTGCTGCAAATCAGATTCCAGTCCCCTTGCTGAAAACTGATTATTTCTCCCAGAATTTGCTTAGGCTCCATTATAACAGTTTTAGGTGGAATATAAATACATGCCAGTGTAATCCTCCTCCCTTGCTAGTAGCCCCTTAGCACTACAAATCTGCCATTATTATCTTTTTTATCCTCTTCTATCACTATTGTAGCTCTTCTTGCATTTAATATAAGTACTCCTCTTTTCTTTGTCCCAAATATTCTGCTGAATAACCATCCTGAAAACCTTTCTTTATCAAATTCACATATTCAGTTCTTTCCAAGTGTGTCTGTTGTAACATAGCTTTTCACACTCTACGCTTTTTTTAATATAGTTCAGTATTCTTTCTGTTTTGTATTTATTTGTAAAACCATTGACATTTAAAGAAATTACAGAAAGCATCATTGTATTAAAAAGTTATTATTCCCACTGTTTATGTGTAACACCTTTTTTGTTCAATGTCTAGTTCCAGTTTTTGTGTTACATGCATACACTGTTTGGCAGGTCGAACTTTTATATAGTTGTTTCTTGTCATATTCATTTGAGCCTATGTCACATCTTACAAAACTTTTTGTTTTATTGAAAGCCCTCAAACAAAAAAAAAACAGTACCCCCTAAAACCTATTAATTTAATACTAACACACACAACTGTATGCATCTTCAAACATTGAAGTTTTACCCTCCTAATAGGAACAAATGTCCCAAACTGGCAGCCATAGTCACAGGCTTGAGATAACCTAAAAGATTATCCATGTGTATGCTTCCAATAAGTGCTAATTGGTTTTGTCTTATCTTTATAGCTCTCCCAGCTGGGAAAACCCTGAATGCTTTCAGAGAACATTATCTCCTAGCCAGTTTCTCATTCCTTTTCTTTTCCCAGCCAGTCCATGAGACTGTAACCAGTTTGTCTTTATCAGATGGTCTCCATGGAGGTATGAGAATCATATAGCCAATTTTGTCATTATCAGATTGTCTAGATGGAAACATGAGAGCTAGACAGTCAATTTCCTTTATCAGATTGATTCCATGGAGTCATGAGGGCCAGATACAGAATTTCTACTAAACATACATTAATTTGCTAGAAAAAAACCTTGTGATATTCAATATTCTTTTTCATTTACTTGCTTTCTCTTAAACATATTACTAAATCACTCTAAGGTCCTTAATCCAGTCATTCCCCCATGCAAGAATGAGAAAAGCACATTAATTTTTCTTTTGTGCTCTTTTAAAGAGGCTTTTTTACATTGCAGTGTCTACATTTCTTAAAACTGAAGAAGAAAGGGAGAAGGGAGAAAGAAAGGAAAAAAGAACAGTAGTACCTATTTACAATCCCCATTACACTTAAAAATAACTGAGAAAACTTTACTTTATAGCATGTAAAGAAAATCATACAACACAAAAATAGTACTATTAAGGAACACATGTTTTCTTTACTTATAGTTAACTTTTTCCCTTCTCTTCCTCTCCCCAAATCATTTTTCTGAACATTAATGACATGAAGTAGGACATATACTTTAGAGTACCCACAATCCAACAAATTTTGAATGAAAAACCCAATATTTCCAGATTTTCTGGTTCTGTCATATTTCACAAATATAATTATTACATTGTAATCTCACATTAAGTTACTGGGTTTATACTGTTTATCTCCATATCACAAATCCTGTCTCTGCTTCATTTCCAACATACTCTTGATTCTTATAGTCATCTCTAGTGCTTCCTTCCTTCTCTCCAACATTTTCCTTTGAACCAGTGGAAAAGGTTTCACAGGTACAGTTTCCCTATGATCTTTATTACCAGAAGAACAAGAAGCAGAATCCCCTTCTGTTTCACAGCTCACTTTTTGTTGGACAAACTTTTGTATTTCCTCCTTAGCATGTACTTCATCAAAAATGATTTTTGTCCTTCCAAGGAAGAATACCTTGAAGAAAGCTGGCTACAGCAGTTTGAATCTCACACCTGCATCTCGACATTCCCTGGATAGTGGCATGAATGTACTAGTTTTCTGCCTTGTGTACAATGAGTAATCATTCTCCACATACTCTCGGCTGTCTCCCTCTTTTAGTATTTGATCACAGTTTTCTCAGGATCAACTCCTTCTGTTGGTAGGATTACATCTTTACTATTAAAGGTCTAGGTTGCTTTCTCATATCCAGGTTTGGAGCGTACACATGATGTGCCCTTTCAACTAACTAACTGCTGTGGAATACTAGTCCAGTTGCTTATTTGTATTGTTATAAAATTAATGCAGTCTGTTCCTTCCAGCTTCTCTGGTGTAGTTGAAAATCTCAGGTCTTCCCTATGTGCTGTGTCTTCCGATTCTACCTTTTTTTAAACATCTCTTCCCGAGCAGTCTCATATTCATCCAGCCCTTTCTTCATTTTAGCCTCTAATTTTTGAAGCTTTATCACCTCACCTGAATATCTGTTTAAAGCTTCTTCCATTTATTTCTAGCCTTTTGTTGTTTGTGTTGATATACTCCATCAGTGTTTCATTTATTTTAACCAGGTTTTTGTGCAGTTGGCTTATATCTTCCTGTAGGTTACTGGAAGTCATGTCTGGAGGTTGTACTGCTTTTTGCTGAATAAATGCAGAACTTTCCCCAGTCTGTGTTTCTTTCTGACCTTTTGTAGCTGATTTTTTCCAGGTGCTATGTATTTCTTTCTTCCTGGCTCCAGGACAGTACACTTATTAGCCAGTTACCTAAATTTACCCATAAGCGCACTTATTAGCCAGTTACCAAAATTTACCTATAAGCACAACCATCTACTGGCCTTCTTTATTGAGTTTCTGTTTTCACACTGGGAGAGCTAAAATTAAGCTGTTACTCAATGTGCCCCCATCTTGGAAGTCCTTTTCTACTTATCCTTAGCTACCACACCAACATTCTTTTCAGTCAATACTCCAAAGTACTTCATTTTATCATGTCCCAATAAATATGGATATTGCTTAACCAGTTTGTGTGTGGGTACATCATTTACAGCTATTGGTATTGTTTTAGCTTCATTAATTTTGTATCAGGAAAAAATTTGAAACTGCCTTAAAATGTTCCACAACACTGAAATGTTATTTTCTGCTTTTATCAGGTATGAAATAATCATCATCATCATCTTCTTTTGGCTGTTCCCCTTAGGGGTCACCACAGTGGATCATCTGTTTCCATTTCTTCCTGTCCTCTGCATCTTGCTCTGTCACACCAACCACCTGCATGTCCTCTCTCACCACATCCATAAACCTTATCTTAGGCCTTCCTCTTTTCCTGTTACCTGATAGCTTCATCTTTAGCATCTTTTTCCCAATACACTCAGCATCCCTCCTCAGCACATTTCCAAACCAACGTAACCTTGCCTCTCTGGCTTTGTCTGCAAACCTTCCAACCTGGGCTGACCCTATAATATACTTATTCCTAATCCTGTCCACCCTCGTCACACCCAGTGCAAATCTTAACATCTTTAACTCTCCCACATCCAGCTCAAACACCTGCCTTTTTGTAAATGCCACTGTCTCCAACCCAAATAACATAGCTGGTCTCACTACCCTCTTGTAGACCTTCCCTTTCACTCTTACTGGTACTCGTCTGTCAAAAATCACTCCTGACACTCTTCTCCACTCACTCCATCCTGCCTGTACTCTCTTCTTCACCTCTCTTCCACACTCACCATTACTCAGAACTATTGATCCCAAGTATTTAAACTCATCCACCTTCGCCACCTCTACTCCTTGCATCCTCACCATTCCTCTGTCCTCCCTCTCATTCACACACATATATTCTGTCTTAGTCCTGCTGATCTTCATTTCTCTTCTCTCTAGAGCATATCTCCATCTCTCCAGGTCTCCTGCACCTGTTCCCTACTCTCATTACAATGTCATCTGCAAACATCATAGTCCACGGGGACTCCTGTTTGATCTCATCTGTCAACCTGTCCATCACCATTGCAAATAAGAAAGGGCTCAGAGCTGATCCTTGATGTAATCCCACCTCCACCTTAAACGCATCCGTAACTCCCACAGCAGACCTCACCGCTGTCACACTACCCTCGTACATATCCTATACCACTCTTACATACTTCTCTGACACTCCCGACTTCCTCATACAATACCACAACTCCTCTCTAGGCCCCCTGTCATATGCTTTCTCTAAGTCTACAAAAACACAATGCAACTCCTTCTGACCTTCTCTGTACTTCTCCATCAACGCTCTCAGAGCAATCCTGGCATGAAACCATACTGCTGATCACTAATCATCACGTCCCTTCTTAACCTAGCTTTCACTACTCTTTCCCATAACTTCATGCTGTGACTGATTAATTTAATCCCTCTGTAGTTACTACAGCTCTGCACAGCACCCTTATTCTTAAAAAAAAAAATCGGTACCAAAACACTTTTTCTCCATTCCTCAGGCATCCTCTCACTTTCCAAGATTTCATTAAACAATCTGGTTAAAAACTCCACTGCCATTTCACCTAAACACCTCGATGCTTCCACAGGTATGTCATCTGGACAAACAGCCTTTCCATTCTTCATCCTCTTCATAGCTATCCTTACTTCCTCCTTGCTAATCCATTGTCCTTCATGATTCACTAGCCCCACATCATCCAACCTTCTCTCCCTCTCATTCTCTTCATTCATGAACCCCTCAAAGTACTCTTTCCATCTTCGCAACACACTCTCCTCGCTTGTGAGTATGTTTCCCCTCATTATCCTTTATCACCTTTACCTGCTGCACATCTTACCTAGCTCGGTCCCTCTGTCTATCCAATCGGTACAGGTCCTTTTCTCCCTCCTTAGTGTCCAACCTGTCATACAACTCTTCGTATGCCTTATCCTTAGCCTTTGCCACCTCTCTCTTTGCCATGCACCTCATCTCCTTATAGTCCTTTCTACTTTCTTCATCTCTCTGACAATCCCACTTCTTGTTTGCCAACCTTGTTCTCTGTATACTCTCCTGTACTTCCTCATTCCACCACCATGTCTCCTTGTCATCCTTCCTCTATCGAGATGTCAGGTATGAAATAATATCATCTTCAAATAGAGCCAGCTTTTCTTGACTACCATACCAATTATATCATTGAATTTCTGAGTTCCTTATTTTCTTTGCCAGTGGTTTTAAATGTAATGCAAATAACAAAGGGGAAAGAGGACATTCCTGTCTGGTCCCTCTGCTCAAACAGAAATTATTATAAAGGAACCCACCCACTGACTTTCTTACCAGTCTTGATGGTTACATTCAGGCCAGTAAAGCCAAACCCCACTAGCTTAGTTTAGCTTAGCATAGTTTTAGCGTAGTTTGCTGGCATGTTAACCTTTATGAGTATCATCTGGGTTTAAACACCCTGTGTTTCTGAAGTATAGCCAAACTGTCCACTTAATTTGTGTTGATGTGGTCACTAAAAAGGCCAAAATATCTATGTCCACAGCTCATGGGGTTTGGCTTTATTGGCCTGAATATATCCATAAAGACTTAAAAAGTTAAAATAAAAATGCCATGGACATTTAAAAGCCATTTAGCTGAAACACTGGTATGTCCTTAAGTGGTCATTTGCTTATATCACATGGGCCTCCATTACAAGAGGTTTAAGCTATCACACAATGAAAACTCTAGCTTGGCTGGGTTTTTCTTGCATTTTTTTTTACTGAGTGGTGTGTCTTTGTGACCGTTTTACCCTTTGGTTTGTTTAATATATATATATATATAAAGCATGGCTCACAAGACCATAAGCTTAAAGAAGCAAAATGGCTTTAATGTGGGAAGTAGAAAAATAAAAACTGAGTTTGTGATGGTGAACTGCATTCCAAAATAAAGCAAAAAATATTGTAAAAAGAATACAGATATGTTGGTAAATAGGAAACTGAATCACCAGTGTTTTCAGCATCAGGTTTAAATTTGTACTGAGAGCTTGTTTTCATCTGGTCATGTTACAGCTACAGTATGTTGTGGAAAACAGAAGGAACAGTTAACATTAGCTGTGGTGAAAGGATATGGTCTTGGTTTGTGTGGGACAAACTTGCTACACAAGCTTGTGTTAAAATGGAAGCAGAAAAGTCTGTGTGACTTGAGTTAAAATTTGTTGAAGGGCTGGAAAGATGTATTGGAGAAATACTGGATGTACTGGGCGGTGTGGATGCAACAACTTTGGTGAACTGGAAAGTTTTGTCAAAGTTCTGTAGAAGATTATTATTGCCGTTGCAGTGAAGGAGACTGTCCATAAAGAGTTAGAAAGAGGCTAAAATCAGAATATTAGTATTGTGTTATCATAGTGGATAAGCCACACCAGTTGCTGAAGTAATAAAAATGGACATCTCCTTTCACCTGTGTGGCAATTGCAAGTTAACTGTAAACCAAGTTGCTAACTCAAAAATAAAAAGTAGAAGAATTAGTGTCCATGCAAAGCAGGGGGGTCTGCAGTCTCAAAACTAATTTACACTGCATTAATCAACAAGTATTGCTTCCTGATGCTTCCATGAAATATGTGACTATGGGCATGCCCAGAGTTTTGTTTGTGAGTAGCAGGTAACCAACTGTTTTGAGGGTGTTCCCATTTTCCAAAGATTATGGAAGATATATTAAGCAATTTTGGTTGTATACTTGGATGTTTTACTTGTCACAGGGAAGACAGAATGGCAGATCACATGGATAGCTTAATAAGTTATTACAGTGATTAAATGAATGTGGTCTGTGGGTGAAAAAAAATCTAAACGTGAGCTGGCAAGTGACAGAATATTTGCGGGCTATGTTGAATAAGAAAAGATTTTGATCTTTGACAGAGGAAGTAGTGCATTTCATGTTCCCTCCTTCCAGCACAAGTATGAAAGAGTTATGAACATTTCTTGTTGTCAGAACATAATGCTGACACCTCTGTACAAGTTGCTAAAGGATCACATTCTGCAGCAATCGAAACACAGATAGACTGCTTTTTAAATGGGTAACGAGTAAATGATGTACGATGGGTGGGTTTGGCAAAATGGTTATGGTCTTGATGTCATGTTATTGGCTAGGCTTAAAATGGCCCATCAGGGCAGTTAGCCTGGTGTTTAACTATGAACCTATGACGTGTTGCTGCATTATGCTAAAGGCCAATCGTACTTCTGTATATGGTATTGGGGGGGCTCCCTGTCATAATTCTGAGGACTGTGAAGTTGGTACTCAGAATTACAAGACTCATGAAGACATTGTGGTGGTAGAGTTATATGCTACAGCCAGAGGTGCAGTATTTTAGAGTAGCTTAGAGGGCATGGTGGGCTGCAAAGGGATTACCTCCCTTCATAAACGTTTTAACAGTGTAACAACAGGTTTTACTTTCCGAATTGAAGTTTATCATTTGCTTTTGTAGGGCTTGCACTAACGTATGTCACCTGCAGTAGGGAGTCTGTATTACAGCTGTGATTCGTTATATAATGACATCAGATGGGAAAATACAGATCTGTTTGTGATTCTAGAAATCTTTTCAGCAGAGAGAAAAAAACATAAATTGTAAAAAAGGGTGTAATTTGATGATTTGACTAAAGAAATGATGTTAGCATATCTGGGTAGAAGGTTTAAGATAATCAAAGACTGTGAACTATTATTAACGTTGTTTGTTGAGGAGAGCTTGCTGACTTTGGCAATCACACAGTTCTTATCAGAAGTGCAGGACCTGGACATCTGTCTGACCCTGTGCTCCAAAAAAATAAACTATGATTCAAACAAAAAGCAAGAAATGTGCCTACTCTTAATTTTAGGCTTAAATCCTATACTGCAGATTGACAGTTGAAAGAAGTTTGGGATTATACTTGATAAGTCACATCCTTCAGTGAAAGTGTCAGTATTGTAATGAGGGAACCAAAACTGTATGATGGGTGCACTTTCTGGAGTAAGACAATTTTTGACCTCTTGAAATCAGATCGGCATTTGCTTAGGCTGTTCTCCCAAAAGAATTGCTATAAAAATACACAGTAGAAAATCTATACTGTGAATGTAGCAGACTTGCTAGGTTTGCAGCCATTTTTCCATCAACAAGTCACAGCTGTTTTGTTTTACAAAACACAAGTTGGATCAATTCCAAAAATAAAAGGGTACATTCTGAACAGCAGTTGGTGACACTCAGATTGCTACATCTAGGCCACTGTTTGTACCTTCCTGAGCCTGGAGGTCAGATCTTGTGATCAAAGTCATTGTATCTTTAAAACTTTGCACAGGAGAGGAGATATGCATCTAGTCTTTTCTTATCACTTAACTTGGATGAATTCCCACCCTCACTATGGCCCTAAATACATCATTCCCAAATTCAAAGACATGCTTAAGATACCTTAAACACTTCCACTGACAACTTTATTCAAAGACAAATTAAAATTCTTTCTAATTTCACACTTGGCTTTGCACAGTTCTTCTCAAAAGGCTAAATAAAAATAATTTTAATCGTCACTCACTGCTTACAGTGTTGTAGTCTTAAATATTTAAGCATGTGCAGGGGTGCAGCCAGAAATTTACATTTTGTATTCATAATAACATTGTTGCTCCCAGCCTGTCATTTTAAAAATGTAATCGGCCCTTAAAATGCTATCCCAGACATAGGAAGGGGACAGTTTTATTCATAGGTTCATAGGTTCTTAGGTTGGTACTAGGCTATCGGCCCTAGGACCTATACAAGCCTAGCCATAACAATTCCCCTGGCTATTTCTTCCCACAGTATTTACTTCCCTGGACCCCTGTCTAGCAGGGTGACTGACGTGATCCCCTAGGTGAATTTCCTATCTCCCATCCAATTATCAAGGTTCCTTTTGAAGAGGGCCAAAGAGGCGCTCTGCTTGACATGTATGGACAGTCTATTCCAGAGTCTGGGGAGTCTCTGGGTCAGGAACCTATCCCTCCAGCATGTTTTGTTCATTGTGATGACAAGGTTTAGATCCCTGGAGCGTCTTGTCTCTGAGGGATTGGGATTTCTGTAAGTGTAGCATGTCCAACGGCTCTGGATTTGACATGGCCTTGTATGTTAAGCAGAGATCGGATCTGAGTAGACGATATGCGACAGAGTATAGGTGTCTTTTTTTAGACAGTCAACATAGGGCATCTGCTTTAGGCCTGTGATTCTTTTAGTGAGGTATTTCTGCAGCCTTTCCAGTTGTTGCAGATATCTTGAGAGGTACATACCAAACTGGACATGTATTCTATAATGGGTCTAATGAGGGATGAGTACAGTGGGACAATGACCTCCTTTTTCTGGATGAAAAGCCTTTAGTGATGAGGTGTGCTACATAAAAGGATTTCCTGACTGTTGTGGCGATGTGGTTATCGAAGGTGAGATTACTGTCCACCTGTGTCCCTAAGTCTCTTATTACACTTTCCATGTTTAGTGTACTCCCACCTATGTGGTAATTCACGGGTACATGTTTTTTCCCAAAGGGGATAACTATACATTTCTTGGCATTGAGCTTGAGCCCATGGCTCTGGCACCAAGCATCTGTTTCTGTAAGGCCCTTTTGTAGAATATCCACATCATTTGGGGATTCAGTAATGGCTCCCACTTTGCAGTCATCTGCAAACTTTGTTAGCCAGAGTCCCTTAGTATTGGCCTGTACTTCAGAGAAGTAGACGCCAAACAAGAGCGGCCCCAGGACTGAACCCTGAGGTACTCCACTTGCCACTTGCCTGGAGTTAGATTTGGAGTCGGCTACTTTTACAGTGTGGGTTCTGTCAGTAACCCAGTTGGCAAACCATCAACTGACGTAGGGATTAATGCCCAGCTTAGTAAGTTTATCTATGATTCCAGAGTGGGGGGATGTTGTCGAAGGCCTTGGCGGGGTCCAGATAGGCTGTGTGGACCACCTTACCCTTGTCCACGGCTCTGGAGACTGATTTGAAGAAGTCAATCAGGTTCAGGAGACAAGATTGGCCCTTCACGAACCCAAACTGTGTGGTGTCCAGTGTTTGAAGGTTGTCAATGTCTTTGTTTATAAGTTCCATGATAATATGTTCAATGGCCTTGCAGATCAGGCTCGTCAGGCTGATGCGGCGGTAGTTCCCGGGATCCAAAGTGGATCCCCCCTTGTGGAGTGGGATAACTGTAGCTGTGTGCCACTCAGTGGCCATGAAGCCTGAGGTGAGGCTATGATTAAACATGACACTTAGGTGAGGTGCCAGTTCATTTTGTAGTTCATGGAGTACACAGCCGGGGATGTCGTCTGTCTCTTTTCAGCTGTTAGCATTTCTCAGATGTGTATTCTCTTCACACACGCATTCTTTGTATACTTCCACATTTTAAATATTTGTTTACATAGTTCTAATCATTTTGTGCTTTTTAAGTGTTTACATTTCCTTGAGATGTTCAGAAAAAAATGTACTACAGTAAGAAAGTCAATAATCTGAACTAATCGGGACTTAAGGTAGTTCGGATTATCAAACTGTTTGGATAATCAAACATATAACTGAACCAGATAAAAAACTTCTAAAATCTTGTTTTTTCTGCATGCAGGGAATACACTTTTCAACCATTCAATGATTCCAATGGACAGTAAAAAATATTTTTTTACACGTGAACATGCACAAAAGAATATGTATAACATCTACATATTCATACTTTATGATTTCTCCTACCCAAAAACTTTGGAAGGCTGTGTTCAGATAACTGACATTTTGGAGAATTGACGTTCGGATAATCGACTCTGTACTGTAATTTGAGTTCATTGTGTATGCCTAGCTGCATCCTTGAGAATGTGTGTATATGTATTTTGTATTTATTACTGCAAGTGCTTATGCATGGCCGCGGTGATGTAGCAGTTAGCTTTGTCGCCTCACAGCAAGAGGTTCTTCAGTTCAATTCTCGGCTGGAGCACCTTCTGTGAGGAGTCTGCATATCCTCCCTGTGGTTGAATGGGCTCAAAGACATGCAGGTAGGTGCGTGAGGGTGTGTGTGCCTTCTGTGAAGGTTGGCTGCTGGGCTGGCAACTCGACACTGTATCAGAATCAGTAGCGGAAGGGTGATCTGCTGTGGCGACTCCTAACCGGGCTAAGCCGAAAGACGACAATAACAACTGCAAGTGCTTATGCCTACCTGTCTTAAATTGTTTCCCTGATTGCTGTATTCAGCAATGTTTTTCTTTTTTTACATTTATAGATATGCTTCATTGTCTGTTTTACTGTGTGTGTGTGTGTGTGTGTGTGTGTGTGTGTGTGTGTACGGGACAGCCCCCACCTCCTAAACTTATATAGACACACACACACACACACACACACACACACACACACACACACACACACACACACACTAACTCCAAAATTGCCATACCTTGGAGAAAAATTAATATTCAGAGAAAATGCAATAAGGCTGCATTTTCAGTCATTCAGTCTCGCTATTCCAGGACTCACAATAACAAGTCTTGGAATATCAAGTGGTTATAATCAAAATCATTGTAAATATTTTTTTATAATACTTTAATGTATTTTGCTCAGAGTGACTATCATGGGTTTGCCATGTTTTCTGAGGTTTTGTTTTTTATAGATACAGATTTTTTCCCTGCAGTGTCCCATGTATGTGATTAACCCTAGACATAAGGAAGTACTTTTTAATTTAAATCAAGTGACAGTGCTGTGAGTCAGTGGAAGATCTGGTTTTTTTTCATCAATTTGTGTTAATTGTAGGCTGCTTTATACATATAATCTCTCTTCAAAGCATGCTGGCTACAGTTAGCAAGGTATTTAGTCAAATCTGTAGTCCTCAATTTGTATTTTTTTTAATTTATTTAGCATGACTTTAGTGTGCTATATTGTAACAGCAGGCAGTTTCTTATATCCATATCTTTTGTGTGGTACAGCCAATTTCAAAGAATATGTATGTCAAAAGACACATGGAAAGTGCATGCTAATGGAAACCCTTTCATTCTAGCAACTTATAAGAGCATTTTTTTAAATCCGTGCTTATTTTTGTTTCTTTGTTCCCCCGTTATTTGTGGCGTTGCCCTGATTTTTTGTGGTAAGAGTTTGAGCGGTATGGTTGAGAGGTAAAGAACCCTTTCAACTGATGCTGCTACCTGCTGCGAGGGGATCACTCGTTCTGAAACTATGTGTGTGTGTTTGGAGGGGGGGGGGTTGAAAAGGTAAAGTAAAGTACAGAAGTCAAACTCTGCCCTTAGTGGGCGGGGATTGGCTTACGCACTTCCATTTCACTTTTCCGTTTCACTCTGAGCTCTCACACCATCCGATAAGAAGTTTCACTTCAATAAATTTGTGAGCACATTCTTTTACATTCTTTGCCTGAAAGACAAGCAACAAATGAATGAGACACTGAATCCCTACTATGTCAGAGGCTACATGCCATGCAGTGTGTATGCTGAATACAATGCCGTTATTTTTCTGTAATGCCCTTTCCTATATGCCACAAGCCACATGAGCAATGCTTCTAAAAGATTAGCAAAACCAGCCTTAACGTGAACCATTGGTTATGGCTGTACAATAGTGCTGAGTCACGGTTCTGACAATGTTTTCACCGCATGTGGTTAACGACAGTGCTGAAATGCGGCGAGTCAGTGTTGTATCTTCTACAACACCAGAGTCCAACCTGTAGTACAGATGAAGGTAATGTGTCACCAGACACTGGCATTGGTGCTGCAGGAAGGCATGCATACACACATTCTCTTGACATACATATTCTTAGAAAGTGGCTGTACTACACAAAATACATTGTGGATATAAGAAACTGCCTGCTGTTACAATGTAGTACACTAAAGTCATGTTACAAAGCCAATGACCATCCCATAAACTCTACAGAATGGTATGTGCGTGGTGTACAACTTCCTGTACAGGTTATCATTGCAGATGTAGTTAGGAGCATTCTGCATTCCTAGCTGGAAAAGCTTACTCTGGTCTCAACTCTAAAACGTAGGTTCATAGCCAGCTCTCTGGTGCAGAGGAATAAAAGTCCTGACCATTACCTGGGTAAATCAACAAAAAAGCAAAAGAAACAAAAAACAGTCGGCACTCTAATAATAAATAGAGTAAGTGCTTTTGTTAGGTATTTTACCAAACGTCTTCTGCCGATTGTTTTCTGTTTCTTTGGCTTTTTCGTTGATTTAAGTAGCTGGTTTTACTTTTCATTACCTGGGTGACCAGCCACTGGAGCTTTTCAGTACCTGGGCGACCAGGCACTGGAGCTTTTCAGTACCTGGGTGACCAGGCACTGGAGCTTTTCATTACCTGGGTGACCAGGCACTGGAGCTTTTCAGTACCTGGGTGATCAGGCACTGGAGCTTTTTAGTACCTGGGTGGCCAGGCACTGGAGCTTTTCATTACCTGGGTGACCAGACACTGGAGCGTTTCATTACCTGGGTGACCAGGCACTGGAGCGTTTCATTACCTGGGTGACCAGGCACTGGAGCTTTTCATTACCTGGGTGACCAGGCACTGGAGCATTTCATTACCTGGGTGACCAGGCACTGGAGCTTTTCATTACCTGGGTGACCAGGCACTGGAGCTTTTCATTACCCGGGTGACCAGGCACTGGAGCTTTTCATTACCTGGGTGACCAGGCACTGGAGCTGTTCATTACCTGGGTGACCAGGCACTGGAGATTTTCATTACCTGGGTGACCAGGCACTGGAGCTTTTCAGTACCTGGGTGACCAGGCACTGGAGCATTTCATTACCTGGGTGACCAGGCACTGGAGCTTTTCATTACCTGGGTGACCAGGCACTGGAGCTTTTCATTACCTGGGTGACCAGGCACTGGAGCTTTTCATTACCTGGGTGACCAGGCACTGGAGCTTTTCATTACCTGGATGACCAGGCACTGGAGCTTTTCATTACCTGGGTGACCAGGCACTGGAGCGTTTCATTACCTGGGTGACCAGGCACTGGAGCTTTCCATTACCTGGGTGACCAGGCACTGGAGCTTTTCATTACCTGGGTGACCAGGCACTGGAGCTTTTCATTGACTGGGTGACCAGGCACTGGAGCTTTTCATTACCTGGGTGACCAAGCACTGGAGCTTTTCATTACCTGGGTGACCAGGCACTGGAGCTTTTCATTAACTGGGTGACCAGGCACTGGAGTTTTTCATTACCTGGGTGACCAGGCACTGGAGCTTTTCATCACCTGGGTGACCAGGCACTGGAAATACTGCTGCATGACACAGTTAGAATGACAAGACTATACCTTTCACCCTTCTTAGGGGGAAGGGTTAGGTGAACATGTCCGGGGTGTTAACTGCTTCAGTGAAGATATATTATGATCTCTTTTTTGCATGCTGATGCCTTTTACATGCTGCTACTTATTCATAAGCTTGTTTGCTAACTACAAACTTAGAATGATTACGAACTAAGAAATGGGATGACCAACAATTATGTTTAGTTCACCCACGATAATAAGTTTAAATGGTCTAAATTATTTAAAGTAGTATGACTTATATTTTATAGTTCTGGTTTTAGCGCACTTACATACATCTGCGCAATATGGATCTGATATAATAAATGGGATCCTAAGAGGTTTTAGCCAGGTTACTGTTTGTTTTGCATGATGTGATATTCCAACCGTTTATGTCGTAGCTTTTCCATGCTATGCAAAAAGGTGCTTGGTGCATCTGTTGTATTTGCTTAAAGCTTGCTGAGGGAAGCGATGTAAGCTGATGGGTGTTCTAATCACACTAATCATGTTTTAATTAATTAGTTAATTGATAATTATCTTGTTAAATTGATGACTGTTTTACTATATAAATGGGCGCCTTTTATGTATAAACTATAACCTGATGAAGCGCATTTGTATGCGTGAAAGCGCTTGTTTGTTTTAAAATAAACTGGACTTTTTATTTTATCGTGGTGGTTCCTAGCAGTGTTTTTTCATTGCTTCAGTGAAGATCAGAGACCACACAGAGAAGCCCATCTCAAGGGTGGCAGTTCCTCTAAGGAATGTGTCACTCACAGAAGTAGGTGGGACCTCTACAGTGGCCCACTGCGTGCTCACCCCTTGCACTGCAATAGGCATGTGATGTTGTTTGTCTTTTGGCTTTTCCCGGTTAGGGATTGCCACAGCGGAACACCGGTCCGCTAATGATTGGCAATAGATTTTCACGAACGCCAAGGTGCCAGCTTGACGTCCAACCTTCAATGAAGGCACGCCCATTTACGCATGTCTTTCGAATGCCCATCCAACCGCTGGGAGGACATGCAGACTCCACACAGAAGGCACTCCCCGCACTTCAGCCAAGAATCGAACGGGAGAACCTCTTGCTGTGAGGCAACAAAGCTACCACTGCACCACCGCGGATAGGCATGTGATGTATGGTATAAAATAAACATCTCAATCTCCTGTGTGGATGACACCACCAGTCCCAGTGCACATTCATTTGCCCTGGGGGAATGAATGGCCACATGTCTCGTACCTTGGGAACAAATGGGTCAACAGAAAAGCATGTGCAAGAGAATCAGTGGTCAAAACTTGATAGTAACAGTAATATTTAAAAAAATGTAAAACGTGTAATATCACTGAACTGCTTAGTCAGCGAATTTGTGTCATAATGTCTTCCAGCTCACTCCTCCTCCCCATCCAGTGTCTCCAAGCCCATCCATAATTCCTTATCACAACATCACCCAACCCACCCCTCTTTCCAATCACAATATCTCCAAGCCCATCCTCAATGCCTCTCCTAGTTTCTGGCATCATGCACTGTACCACTGTAGTATTACAGTTGTGTCTGACTTCCATCCTTCAGCTGTTATTCAGTTCATAGTGCATATGATGTTACAGCTGTGTCTGACGTCCATCCTTCAGCTGTTATTCAATTCATAGTGCGTACGATGTTACAGCTGTGTCTGACTTCCATCCTTCAGCTGTTATTCAGTTCATAGTGCATATGATGTTACAGCTGTGTCTGACGTCCATCCTTCAGCTGTTATTCAATTCATAGTGCGTACGATGTTACAGCTGTGTCTGACTTCCATCCTTCAGCTGTTATTCAGTTCATAGTGCATACGATGTTACAGCTGTGTCTGACGTCCATCCTTCAGCTGTTATTCAGTTCATAGTGCATACGATGTTACAGCTGTGTCTGACGTCCATCCTTCAGCTGTTATTCAGTTCATAGTGCATATGATGTTACAGCTGTGTCTGACGTCCATCCTTCAGCTGTTATTCAATTCATAGTGCGTATGATGTTACAGCTGTGTCTGACGTCCATCCTTCAGCTGTTATTCAATTCATAGTGCGTATGATGTTACAGCTGTGTCTGACGTCCATCCTTCAGCTGCTATCCCATTCATAGTGCATACGATGTTACAGCTGTGTCTGATGTCCATCCTTCAGCTGTTGTCCCATTCATAGTGCGGACAGTGTTACAGCTGTGTCTGACGTCCATCCTTCAGCTGTTATTCAATTCATAGTGCGTATGATGTTACAGCTGTGTCTGACGTCCATCCTTCAGCTGTTATTCAATTCATAGTGCGTATGATGTTACAGCTGTGTCTGACGTCCATCCTTCAGCTGTTATTCAATTCATAGTGCGTATGATGTTACAGCTGTGTCTGACGTCCATCCTTCAGCTGCTATCCCATTCATAGTGCATACGATGTTACAGCTGTGTCTGATGTCCATCCTTCAGCTGTTATTCAATTCATAGTGCGTATGATGTTACAGCTGTGTCTGACGTCCATCCTTCAGCTGTTATTCAATTCATAGTGCGTATGATGTTACAGCTGTGTCTGACGTCCATCCTTCAGCTGTTATTCAATTCATAGTGCGTATGATGTTACAGCTGTGTCTGACGTCCATCCTTCAGCTGCTATCCCATTCATAGTGCATACGATGTTACAGCTGTGTCTGATGTCCATCCTTCAGCTGTTGTCCCATTCATAGTGCGGACAGTGTTACAGCTGTGTCTGACGTCCATCCTTCAGCTGCTGTCCCATTCATAGTGCGGACAGTGTTACAGCTGTGTCTGACTTTCATCCTTCAGCTGTTATTCAATTCATAGTGCGTACGATGTTACAGCTGTGTCTGACGTCCATCCTTCAGCTGTTATTCTATTCGTAGTGCGTACGATGTTACAGCTGTGTCTGATGTCCATCCTTCAGCTGCTGTCCCATTCATAGTGCGGACAGTGTTACAGCTGTGTCTGACTTTCATCCTTCAGCTGATATCCCATTCATAATGCATACGATGGACCTTTTGCATAGGCGACCTGTAAGTTCTCTCTTTCTACTGGCACCTACTTCCAAACCATTGACCCACCAGGGGCTTAGGAGATACATCTCTTGATCTTGTACATACCTCATAAAGCACATCCCAAAACCACAGTTGGCATGCATGGCAGCACAATCATACATCTCCAAAACCACAGCATTTTTCACTCTGTTTCTTTATGGTTTATTTGTAGCACATCTGTTGTAGCGCAGGACGTTTTAGACACAAAAGGGTGGCAGTGATCTATGGCAGTCACCCATAGGTGCACATTTGATTTATTCTTATGCAATTTAACTGAACCTTGTGTATCTATTTTGCATTCAGACTCATACTTAAGTCAAACTACAGTTTGCCTGACTTCACGATTAAATAACTCAGCTGCATTACCTTTTGTAACTAAATCACAATCATACCTGGCAGGTTGTAATATCATTTGCCAAGTTTTACAGCTAAATAATCACATTTAAAAGTAATAAGGCATGAATGATGCAAAGACAATCTGTCATTTTCCATTGTGTGTTTTATAACAAATGTTGAAAAGTGTATCTTTATAAAATGAGAGTTCTGGACTTTTCGCATTGCATCGGGTGTATAAAATTTATGGCATTTTCCTAGCAGGCTTTATGTTCATGCTGTGTAACCATACAGATTGAGAAGGAATAAAACTCCAAATTAGCACTCCTGTGCAGAAAAGCATGCAAAATTTTGTAAAGTAACCAAAGCGATCACAGTGATGTAGTCTTATACAGTTAGATGACATCATGGCACCCTCTTCAAGAGGCAAAGAATGTGTGTCTCTAACATGCAAGCAATTCTTTTATAAGCACAGCCGTTACTCAGGCTAGGAGACACATGATCAAGATCCTTCAAAATAATTAGCCGACGTAAAAAGTTTCGCTCTTCTCTTTTCTTTCTAGTGAGAGGCACAGTCAGAAACAGCATTGACTGTTCACAACTACAATATATTTTGTGCGGTTCAGTTTTGCCCTTGCGAAAATAACACAGCAGAGCCAGAATCTGCTGCTCCGATTTGAGTGCAATAATACACACATATATTAAGACACATGCACACGTTTATAAATGTAAATGCACATGCATCTTCATATATACAGCTGTTGTTACCAATCAGAGGGCAGTGCCTATGGAAAATTCTCAGCTGACAGTCACTTTCAGACAAATGCTTTACAAAAACATTCTCCAGTACAAAACTAGGTTTATGTCCACTTTACAGGTCAGAGTTGTAGGTAACAGACATTAGGGCCTTGAAGGGACAATCAGAGATTCCCCGCCCTTTTAAAGAGGTAAACGTAAGGCTACCACAGTAGGTGGCACTTGGATTATTTTTAAATTTAGTCACCAACATTAACAGTCTTACTTTCTTTGAGAGTGAAGTTCACACAATCTGGCTGTTCACAAATGACATACTCTACTCTCCAAATTTAAGTTTTTGCTGTCTGTATCTAAAAGTAGATTCTTACTACATGTATTGATGTTACAACTTCTACAAATTAAGTTTGAGTAATCTCTTGAAATATCAGTATTTAGGTTCCTAAATGCCTTAAATTGGCCCTTATAATTGGATCTTCTTCTTTCGGCTTTTCCCAGTTAGGGGTCGCCACAGCAGATCATCTGTCCGCTCATGACTGGCAGTGGAGTTTTACGGTGTCGAGTTGCCAGCCCGGCACCCAGCCTTCCACAGAGGACACACACACACACACACACACACACACACACACACACACACACACACACACACACACACTCACACCTAGGGCCAATTTAGAGTGTCCAATTCACCTACTGCATGTCTTTGGGATGTGGGAGGAAACCGGAGCACCTGCAGGAAACCCACGCAACCACAGGGAGGACATGCAGACTCCACACAGAAGGTACCCCAGCCGAGAATCGAACCGTAGAACCTCTTGCTGTGAGGCATGCCCCTTATAATTGGATAATAAACACAAAATAATTTCAGAGCTTAAAAGTGTTGTTTTGATAATTCAGCTTTTCAACTTCATTAATCTTTCTAATGCATATATGTTGAACGTGTACCACATTCTTAATGCTCGTTTTTGAATATATACAAAATGATGCATACATTCAGTGCAGATACCATGACATCAGCTGATTCTGAAGAAATGGCATGCATGACACTTCTCATAAAGCCAACCATTTAAATATGAATGTCAAATGAAAGATCTTTAGAAATAAAAATACTCAGGTCCTTACGCTAATTGACAGTAGGTGTGGTCAGTGGCTCAAGAGGTAGCACACATAACGTTTGGTGCTAGAAAATCAGAAGACTCTATTCATATACCAGGCACTTGGCCTATTTTTCCAGTGCAGTATAAAGGAGTGCTGCACTTCTGAGCACGCATCCTTCAGATGAGATGTTAAACCAAGGGCCCCATCTGCTTGAGTTAGTTATAGTTCAGGTGATGCAAAAGTTTCCATGGCAATGAACAGAAAAAAAAGCAAAAAAGTTCCCTGGTGCCCTGGCTGAATTTCCGTCAGTATGAATACCACATTGGGTTTCATCTGAAAAGAGGACACTGGCTAGCAAGACTAGCAAAGTCAGCAATAAGTATATAAAGTTGTTGTTGTCTTTCGGCTTTTCCCGGTTAGGGGTTGCCACAGCAGAACTCCGGTCCACTAATGATTGGCAGTTGATTTTCACGAATGCCGAGGTCCCAGTTCGACATTCAACCTTCAACGAAGGCATGCCCATTTACGCACTCTTTCGAACGCCCACCCAACCGTGGGGAGGACATGCAGACTTCACACAGAAGGCACTCCCCGAACTCCAGCCGGGAATCAAATGGGAGAACTTGCTGTGAGGTGACAACGCTACCGCTGCACCACCGTGGAAACAATAAATATATAAAGTAAGAAAGAAAAAAAAACAGGACATATAATAGTGCATATGGACACTCTTTATTCACAATCACAAAATGAACAACAACAAAATGCTTGATATTAAATTCAAAATTGTACTTTTTGAACCATTTAACAGGTCTGTCTAGGTGTGCCTAAAACCCTTTGGATCTTGAACACATGTAACAGGTATGCCCATCTTCATATCCTGAAACACAATACAAAACAAACACCTGGGCACTTAAAATACTTTAAAAAATAAAAAAAATGCCCACTGAGATAAAACCACATCTTTTATTAACCTATTTAGGACTTTTGTCCTTATGTCAAACAGACTTTTTTGAAAAAGTCCATTTAACATAAAGGACAAAAGTCCTAAACAGGTTAATAAAATAAATAATGGTAACTCAGTACACATTTTTTGTTCATCTTCATATCATCTATGAATTTACTGTGTCAGGTAAATGGGTGTACAGGTAAACAGAGTCATAAGTAAATTAAATTAAAATAGGCCCATGACTGAACCCTATGCCCAAACACAGATTTAGGTAGTGACTGAATAACTCATACTTGAACAGGTGGGATTACTAAGCCAGTTGTTAGTCCACAGAACTATGCAATGGTTAACATGGTGGTTAAGTAACCAGAAAGTAGTTTCATCGAGTCAAATTATTTCCTAAGATTCAAATAATTTGCATCAATGAAAGCCCAACCTCAATAGCATTGATGACAAACTGTAAAAGATTATAGAAGTATGTGATTTCCCATTATAGGTTCATAGATTAGTACTAGGCTAACTGTCCTTGTGGCCATATTAATCCAATTACCCCATGTGGGAATCAAATCCTGCACCTTGTGTTTGTAAAGTAAACACCTTAACCATTATGCCAACCTCCCACCCAGTGGGTTTAAATCTTCCAGGTTCCATGACATTGAGGGAGAAGTTTTTTAACAACACTTTTTAAAATATTTTCCCTTTATTATATGTTAGATTTATTGGTCATTAATTTCTTGGGCACAGTTTTCCCCACCTTTAGAGACTGGCACCATTATGGAAGATGTCCGTACTGCAGGCACAAAACCTGTCTACAGCATGCAGTGGAACAAAGTCATACTTTGTCCTAGTTTTTAATAAAAAAAATACCTACAGCACCATCAAGTTCTGATACTGTACCAGATTTCAAACTACTGGTCACCTTATCTGTTAAGTATTT
Organism: Protopterus annectens; assembly: GCF_019279795.1. Classification (NCBI taxonomy): domain Eukaryota; kingdom Metazoa; phylum Chordata; order Ceratodontiformes; family Protopteridae; genus Protopterus; species Protopterus annectens. Next base: position 434,736,390 of record NC_056740.1, on the reverse strand, counting down.
TGATACAATTGGACATTCAGCCTCCTCAAGATTTAAACAGCCAAAAATGAATTATAGAGCAGCAGAATTATGAATGGCGAACAGCTCACACAGGACATCTGGCATTTACAAGAGATCTTTCCTTAATCATGCTGTTCTTGCACTGTTCTTGATTTCTAAAAAATAAACAAGTAGTCTCCGTGGTATCCCCGAAGTCTCAGAACAACCCACTAAACAAGTGTAGTGGGTCCAAAAACAAAACAGTGTAAGAAACTTCTCTGTGTGGCAGATTTTGAGTCCATATATCTCTAGTTAATCGTTGTATATTAATCAGATCAGACAAAAGTAGCAGAAGTAGTGAACTTAAACTGGTCTTAAGTAAAAAAAAAATAATAAAAGATATATAATTGTACAGAATTACTAAGTATTCAAAAGTAATCCAAGCAAGGCAGGCAGTCTGTTTCCAGTCAAGTACACAGACAAGCGATGCAAGTAAAACAAAAATAGAATAATATTTTCCTCACAGGTTTTATATATATATATATATATATATATATATATATATATATATACTTTTTATCAGGCAAGGGAGTGGTTTATTGCGCTGTAAAACAAAGTGTTATTGGTACACATGTTAAATTCACATCCCTTCCCCCATCAGTGTGACATTCGAGCTGGTCCTGCCCTACTTAGTAGCTGTCATAATACCATAACCCTTATGTACTTTAAATAAAATTTATAATGATGTGGTACCTCTTATTTAACCAGATTATTAAGTAGATTATTAAGTCTGTGATTTTATCCAAGACAATATACTACAAAGCTGGAAATATATCAACCTTAGTTGATTTGGCAATCAAAAAATATATATAAATATATACATATACACTTTGCATGTAAAAAATCAATTGTAAAATCATATTCTATTTTCATAACCTATTGTTAACAAAGATCGCTTTCATCCTTCTAGACTTCTTCAGGTTTGTGTACAGGAACCCTAAAAACTATCTATAAAAATATATATAATTGTATAATTAATATTATTATACATCATTTTGAGTAAAGTAGAAAAAAGAGAACCAGAAAAAGAAAAAATAATAACAAAAAATGCATGATGATGGAAATAAAATATACACTTAAATTACAACTGATTTAAAATGGTATTTAAAACCAACTGGTAGAATAAAATAAAATAAAATTAGTCATGTAAACAATGTGGCAATTTTCTAAGTTACAGTGCACATTTAATTGAACAGTAGTAGTTTAGTCCAGGCTTCCTAAAAGAGTTCAGCTTTAATTGCCACATGAGTTCATGTTTCTTTAGAATATTCGGGCTGTCTCCTTCAAGATCACCCATGTCTACGCGATCCAGGATCTGGAACTTAAAACCTGTGTGTCTTTTATGAAGAGAAGGGTGGTTGGCTAGTGCATTATTTTTACATCCAGAGCGGATTTCTGACAGATGACATGAAATCCTACGCTTGAGTTAATTTACAGTCTTGTCCACATAGAATGCATCACATTCATTGCACTGTGCCCTGTAAATTACTTTTGTAGTGTTACAGTCACCCCTACACTGGTCTTAATGATGTTCTTTAAACAAGGGCAATAAAAACTATCACCTTGCTGTATAAATATACAAAACGTACAATTAATTTCACATCTTTGGTCTAGGTTTAAATTCAACAAAACTTCTAATGTTCCTGACCTTCCTATAAACAAAGGATGGGGCTTCACCTAAGATGTTAATCAGAAAAGGGTTTCCTGTGACAATGTCCCAGTTTTCTTCAATAACATTTTTGATACTGTGATAATCCAAAGTGTATGTCAGGATGCAGCTATTTTTGCATTTGTTATTCTCTGTGGAATTTCTTAACATTCTTCTACTGGGGAGGTTGACTGAAGGTGCTTCAGTCCTTTTCAGTTCTATAATGGGTTCCAGGATGTTTTTTAACGTACATATTTACGTATTTAAAGTACATAAGGGTTATATTATTATGAATGCTATTAAGTAGGGCAGGACCAGCTCGAATGTCACACTGATGGGGGAAGGGATGTGAATTTAACATGTGTACCAATAATACTTTGTTTTACAGCACAATAAACCACTCCGTATATATATATGAAGACCGAGAAAGAAGACGTGAAAGATCAGCGATCCAAAGTGAAGAAGACCAATGCATCGACAGAGGTGAGACCGCCTACCAAGCCTTGATGTGCACGACGGATGGATACACGAAGATCTGTTGGTAGACGCCGATAGCGGTAGGTGAGGTATGTAGTAGTGACGACGTGTAAGAGGGATAGGGGGTGGGATGGGGGTGGTTATTATGGTGACAGGGGGTGGGTAGGGTAGATAGGGTTAGTAGGGTTAGGGGTAGGTAGGGGTGGGTTAAGTGAGTTAGGGTGGGTGGGCGGTTAAGGGTAGGGTTAGGGAAAGTGGCGTTAGTTAGGAAAGGTCGTTAGGAGTTAAGGTTAGGTTAGGGTAGGAGGATAGTGGCATAGTGAGAGGTTAGGGTAGGGTTGGGTGTTTAGTAGTGGCTTTTGGGGGTGTTTTTGTGTTGTGTGGTGTGTGTTGTTGAATGGGGATGTGTTTTGTTTTGTTGTTATTGTGGTGTGTGTTGTGTGGGGTGGCTGGTTTGTTGTCGAAGTTGATTATTTCCTTTCGGGTTATGTGTTGTGTTTCTTGTGTTTATGGACTCGAATATGTGTGTTAGATGTGGTTAATGTGTTTGTTGTGTTGTGGTTTCGTCAGGTAGAACCATATATATATATATATATATATATATATATATATATATATATTTAGAAAGCATGTGAGGAAACTATTACTCTATTTTTGTTTTACTTGGATCGCTTGTCTGTGTATTTAATAAAGGATTTTCAACAGGAAACAGACTGCCTGCCTTGCTTGGATTACTTTCGAATACTTAGTAATTCTGTACAATTATATATTTGTATTATTATTTATTTATTTATTTTTTGACGTAAGATGAGTTTAAGTTCGCTACGTCTACTACTTTTGTCTGATCTGATTAATATACAGTGATTAACTAGAGATATATGGACTGAAAATCTTCAACACAGAGAAGTTTCTTACACTGTTTTGTTCTTGTTATTTCCTGACTTCTTAACAGTATTCCTAAGATAAGTATAAAAGACTTTCTTATTATCCAGCGATTTAATAGCTAACTCCATTTCACATTCGGTTTTATTGATTTCTGTTTCACTGGTCGAACATTCGGTAAACTTTTAAGTCATTAGTTTTCACTGATGAAGATGGTTTATACACATGTTCATTAACTCATTTGAGTCATAGCAGATAACTAACGAGCTGCAGCAATTACAGAGAGATCTCTGACATTTCTAACAACGAAGGTCAAGGGGTTTCAGCATGTGTCTTACACAGACCTACTAAAGTCCCTGTCACTATACTCCATATTGTATACCTTTCTTAGGGGAGACTTATGCCTGACCTACAGAGCAATCGAAGACCCAGCCTAATGAACTTGTTGCATATCCGTAAATCAAACGGAACTAGGGTTACCCGTTTTAGGGACCTAAATATGGCCTGCGACTTAAATAGGACATGCTGGAGGGACAGATTTATCTCTCAATTACTACCGCGTCTTTGAAACAAGTTATCAATTCATGTGAAACAGCGCACCTCTGTGACAATGTTCAAGAGGAACCTGGATGAGTGAATGGGTCACCATAAATTCTTACCATGGATAGAGCCCGCAACCCTCCTGAACATGGGCAGTCATTACTAAATGCAATCTTGGGTATTGACTAGCATTTCTATGGTATTACATTGAGAAGAAACGACTAGGCTTAAAATGACCTCCAGCCTAGTAATCTCCTATGATCATATTGATCCTTTTACTCTACTATGCCGGATTATTCCTTTGCTTACTCCTGATGTTCACTGTCAGTGCATATGATACTAAAGGTATATTAGTCTTGTCAGAAAAACACCAGGATTTTTGCTATTGTTTTCAGGAGCTATCCAATCCCATTCCTGAATATCCTTTTCAATACTACTATAATCTCCTCTGCAGAATATTTTTAATACAGTATTAGATACCTGTTTTACTCTTTAGTTAGTTTAAATGCTTTTTATATACAAGTGGTCAGAATTGAAGAGGGTTAGAGCGACATAGTTATGTTTAATGCTCAAGTCTGGATGGCTAAAAACCAAGTCTAGGACAATAGTTCCTCTCACATAAAATACAACATACTGAGTGTTAACTTCTTCTTCTTTCGGCTCTTTCCCTGTTAGGGGTCACCACAGTGGATCACCTGTCCGCTCATGATTGGCAGTGGAGTTTTACAGTGTCGAGTTGCCAGCCTGGCACCCAACCTTCCACAGAAGGCACACACACATGCACTCACACCTAGGGCCAATTTAGGGTGTCCATTCCACCTGCAGCATGTCTTTGGGATGTGGGAGGAAACCGGAGTATCCAGAGGAAACCCACACGACCACAGGGAAGACATGCAGACTCCGCACAGACGGCACCCCAGCCGAGGATCGAACCGGAGAACCTGTTGCTGTGAGGTGACAATGCTAACCACTGCACCACCGTGGCTGCCCAACATACTGAGTGTTAACTAAGTCTAGAAAAAAAAGTTTCCAAAAAAACTGTGTTTCTTTCTTTTGTCGTATAGGTTATTTATAAAGAGAACAACTTTCATATGTAATTGCAAGGCATGCAGTCCAGGAGACCATTAAGAAGTCTAGCCCAAATTCCCAGTCGCCCCAAAGCACTGTCTGCTTAAGTGACTTGCTCAAGCTCACACAGCAGGCAATTGAAGGTAGAAAGATTCAAACCCTGTACCCTTGAACTTGAAGCAGATCATTAACAAATCTTCTACACTAATTGCTGGACAGGTTTGTTTTTGAATCTCATGTGATACTTAGCTCTGGTAGGGTTGCTCTATGCATTTTTCTAAAAGAGTGTAGAATTCCTTAGTGAAGTTTGCTGCTGCATCAAGGTTAGAGGAGCAACAGCCATTACGTCTCTTCTTTTTCTTTGGGCTGCCCCTGTTAGGGGTCGCCAAAGCAGATCATCTGATGTTAAGTTGTCTATCTCGCCTTCGTTCTTGCTGGTTGGGATCGGAGCCGATCCTTGGCTCCAACTCAGCCATCTTCAATAGCTTGAGAGCTGTTTACTGGCTCAAGGCTACCCCTTATCCCATAATGCCTAGCAATAGCCACTCAGATCTCATTTGCCACTTCAGCTGCGAGGTGTCGTTTTTCTGGCTCAGGCTTGTATAGAGTTTTTTGTGTAACTTTTTCACTAGAATTTAACGTTTCTAGTATTTTATTATTAGCGATAGTTTGTTTCTTTGATAGATAATTGTTTATCTTATAGTATCCCTTTTTTTGTAGAACTCGTTTAACTTAGAGAGTTCTCCCCCACCCCTCCCCCCTCCTCTTCTTGTCATGTTAGCCATTTAAGTTAGAGGCTTTCCTTCTGCTTTTTTTTTTATAGGCTAGCCATTTAAATTAGAGGCTTTCCTATTATCTTTCAAAAAAAAAACCTTTAGCTATAGTCTTTCTAGTAGGTGTGTTTTTTTGTAGACTGTATATTGCTTCTTGTTATTGTTGTCATAACTGGTTTCTTTCTACTGTAAAGGATGTCAAAGGAATCCAAGGTTTCTGGGTTCAAGAAGTGTGACTCATGCTGTCAGAAAATGTCTCTGACAGATGGGCACACTTCTTGCGTCTATTGTTTAGGTGCTGTGCACCTGCAGGACTCTTGTTCTATTTGCCAAGCCTTTAGTACAAACATCCTGCAGGAGCGTAAGAATAAGCTGATTCTTAGGGGTCTTTTAAAACCCCAGGATTCACCAGCCAAGAGCTCACAGCCAGTGAAATCCCCTAAATCCACTAAGCCGTCGGCTCCAAGTTTGGAGCCGTCTTCGGTTCAGGATTTACCTTCTAAGTTGGTTCCGGCTGGCACCGACAAGACAATCTCCCCGTCAGCTCCATCAGAGGCTTCGGATCTGTCGCGGAGCCACAAGAGGCTGAGGTCCCCTTCACTAGAGTCGGTGCATTCGGCTCCTCAGTCTCCTTTACTTCAGACCGAGCGTAGTCACCGATCCTCTCACTCCTCTTGATCCTCTAGACTGTCGGATCATGATGTGGAGAGAGTGGTCAGTTGGTTGCTAAAGTCGCAGGCACTAGCTAAATTGTTGTCCAGCCCTCCTCAACAGGTATCGGCTCCGTCCACTTCTCTCGATGTTCCTCCTCCAACTCCAATGAATTCGGAGCAAGAATTCTTTGGGGTTTGAGTAGTGGAACCGTCGGCTCCGATAACTCTATCTCCTTCGGTTCCGACTTTGGCTCTGATTCCCTCGGAGGTACCTTCCATCGAGGGATCTGGGCGCTGGGGCTCCCTCGTCGGCTCCTAGGGGGCGAGTGGCATTGGACCCTTGTCCGACCCCGTTCTCCCTCTCGGAGCTTTGGCGCAGGTGAGCTCGGCTCCATCGGCCTCGGAGCCGTCCCCCTCGGTGCGGAGAAAGATTCCTATTTCTTCAGAACCGGAGCTTTCTCTGCATCATGGCAGGGACGCCTTCGATGTCATGCGGAGTGTGCTGTCCCCTGAGTCAGCTCCACTATCAGCTCCACCGGCTCCATCCCCGGTAGTGCCTGTGCCAACCTCTGCTCCTCCTCCAGATCCTAAGCGTAGGGACCCGATGCTCCAGGACACCCCATTAGGTGTTTTCTCCTCTTCTGAGGCCTCTCCTGAACACTCAGAAGAGCCCCTCGGAAGAAAAAGTGTAAGAGGAAGCACATTGACTCCCCCCCGAGTCTGTCACTTCTGATACAGACTTAGATGATTCGGAAGGGTCCCCGAGATCCCCCTCTGAAGATGTTTCCTTCTCGGACATCCTAGAAATGCTTAAGCAGAGGGGGAACTGGAATCCTCTAGCCTCTTCTGAGGATGAGTCTGTATTCCTGGATGCCTTCTGTTCCTGACCTTCCACCTCCTGGGTGTCTCCACCTTTTAATCTGCTTATGACAGTAGTGGCTCGAAAGGCTTGGTCAGCTCCGGATACAGTGGAACCAACTCCGAGAAGACCTAGTAAATTCATTACAGCACCCCAGGATAAGCAGTTCCTTTCCAAAGGTGTCCCTGTTGATGCTATGGTGGTAGCAGCAGCCACCAAAAAAGAGTTAGCAGAGACCTCTTCGTCTGTCCATCCCCCTAACAAGGAGTCTAGGATGATACGGGAAATGAATGTTCACTTCAGCGACCTTCTCTATGTGGTCACTGAACTACCTGTGTCATTTTACCCGACTTCAAAGGGATCTCTTTAAAGAGCTCAGAGATACCCTCCAAGATCCAACAGCTGAGGGAGCACAAGCCAAAGTAGCTTCCCAGCTAGCGACACTTAATTCTGTTGTTAACACCTCCATTAGGCTCATTTCCTATGCAGCCGATGGGGCGAGTAAAGCCGCAGGTACAGGGGTGGCCCTTAGGAGGCATGCGTGGATGCAGCTGTGTAACTTTGCAGATCCCTTTCGAGCGTCCTTCACCAACACTCCCTTTGATGGTTCCTTTCATTTTGGACCACAGGTGAAAGACACATTGACTAGGTGTGAGCAAGAAGACAAGACTCTCTCTGCCGTGGGAGTCCGTTTTTCCATTCCCTCTAGCCCTTACCCCAAGGGTCAGAAGAGTGGGAAGATGTGGTTGCATAAATTTCGGGGAGCCTTGCCTGATACACGTAGTGATTTTTCCTCCAGAGGCAGAGGGGGAAACAATAATAATAGACGCCGCCCTCATGGCAGAGGGAGTCCGCAGAATCAGGGCAACAGAGAATTCTTCTCTGATAAGCCCTTCCAGCATCCCTGAAGGGTTGCCTGGCTGCTCAACTCTGGAGGCAGTCAGGGGAAGACTTTTGCTGTACCCAAAAGCCTGGCAAAGTTTAACACAAGACGGATGGGTACAGTCCATTATATCCGGAGGCTACAAAATTCCCTTCCATCGACCCCCTTTATAGTCAAGGAAGACCCTTCCAGATGTTCCACCCAATCTGAAGGAGCAAGCAGTAATAGAAGTTTCAAAACTGCTAGAAAAAATAGCCATCCAGGAAGTCCCGGCAGACCAGCATGGATCCGGAACTTACTCAAGGTTCTTTTTAGTACCAAAAAAGACAGGGGACTGGAGACTGATTCTAGATCTCAGCAGACTAAACAGGTCTGTGCAAAGAACAAAGTTTCGGATGGTCACGCTACAGTCCATTCTACCCTTTCTGGGTCAGGACAATTGGATGTGCTCGATAGATTTTCAGGACACGTACTACCATATAAAGATGGACAGGCACTCCAGGAGATATCTTCGCTTTCAGATGGGGGCCAGTCATTATCAGTTCAGAGCTCTGCCCTTTGGCCTCACCACAGCCCCCAGGATGTTCACCAAATGTATGGCAGTGGTCACGGCTCACCTGAGGCATCAAGGATTCCAGGTGTTTCCGTATCTAGAAGACTGTCTCCTTACTGCTACCACCAGGCCTCAACTCATACAAGCATGGGACTACACAATCACAATCTGCTCCCAGCTCGGCATTACAATAAATTTAGAAAAATCTGCCTTGTTGCCTTGTCAATCTATCACTTACATAGGAGCAGACTTAGATCAAGGGATATGTTTGTAAGGCTACCATTAGAAAGGGTGTCCGCAATCCATCAGCAGGTACAGGTTCTGATGCAGAGCAAAAGGATCCAAGTCATGTACGTCCTTCAAACTCTGGGTTCCATGGCAGCAGCCATTCTTCTAATCCCACTAGTGCGCTTTCATATGAGAATTCTTCAGTGGCTTCTGTTTACGCAGTGGTCTTTCCAAGACCTATCCATGACTTACATGATCATGATCACGGATGCATGCAAAAGACATCTTTCTTGGTGGATGGTCTCCCCACTAGTTACTCAGGGCAGACCTTTCATACAACCCCTTCCAGTAGCCACAGTGATGACAGACGCCGCCCTGATAGGGTGGGGGGGCATTATCTGGGCAGGACAGTCCAAGGCACATGGAAACCTCACGAGTACCATCTCCACATAAATGTCCTGGAAATGAGAGCCGTGCTCCTGGCGTTGCAAGCCCTTCAAGACTCTCTTCCTTCTGGGACCATTGCTATTCAAACAGACAACATGTCAGTGGTGTGGTACATCAACAAGCAGGGTGGAACCAGATCCTACCCCCTGTGTCGAGATGCAGTCAGACTTTGGCAGTGGGCGATTTCCTCCCAACGTTTTCTGATTGCAACACACATCCCCGGAAGATCCAACATCATAGCGGACAGGCTCAGCAGAGCTATCCTCATGCCTCACGAGTAGTCTCTGAATCAGGAAGTTGCGAATCTTGTTTTCCGCAAATGGGGACAGCCTTGCTGCGATCTCTTTGCCACCCCCTTCAACAGCAAATGCAGCAACTACTTCTCCCTTCTTCCACTTCCGGGTCACATACCCAGAGATGCTCCAGTCCACAATTGGCCCCAGGTACTTCTTTATGCCTTTCCTCCTTTCCCCCTGATACCCAAACTTATACAGAAAGCAATATCGTTGGGTTGCAAAATGATCGTCATTGCCCCCTACTGGCCTCGACAGATATAGTTCCCATTCCTGCACCGCTACCTTCTCGATCAACCCTGGACTCTGGTCCCAATTCCAGACCTCCTGGTTCATCAATCAGGTGAGTTGCATGAATCCCTCAAAACTCTCCAGCTCACAGCTTGGTTGCTCCACTTCCAACCTTTGCCAGGCTTCCCAGCATTTCCCCAGCAGTCTGTGACATTATCGTCTCCTCTCACAAGTCTACAATGAGGAAAACTTATGCTAGCAAATGGAAACGTTTTTCTTGTTGGGCAAAGGCTAGGAATGTGGATCCCTTTTCAGCTCCAGTCCACGAAATCCTGGAATTCCTAGCACAACTGTTTCACTCCGGGTCCCCTTCTGCTATGATCAGGGTACAAATGGTGACCGTTACTAACTTTCATGTTGGTTTTTCGAACTCTAACATTATGTCTCATAAGCTCTGTAAAGCTTTTTTGAGAGGGACAACTCTTCTTAGGCCTCCAGTGAGAACCCCCCCCCCCCCTCCTTGGGACCTTAATTTAGTCCTAACCTCCATAATTCTGCCCCCTTTTGAACCAGCAGCGTCCTACTCTATCAAGTTTCTATCTTGGAAGACACTCTTTCTGGTAGCTATTACTTCAGCCAGACGCGTCTCCAAACTTCAGGCGCTATGTGTTCATCCTCCATACTTGGTTTTTCATAAGGACAGGGTTGCTCTGAGGACTAATCCTTCGTTTCTCCCTAAAGTCTGCTCAGAAAATAATTTAAACCAATCTATAGATCTTCTTGTGTTTTTCCCTAATCATACCAACAAGGCAGAGTACAAACTACACCAATTGGACGTTCATAGACAATTGCGTTTTTACCTGCACAGAACTAAAGAAGTAAGGAAGTCGGATAAAACTTTTAAAACACCAACAAAGCGAAAACTATAAAAGCCGGCAGCAGTCGAAGTTACTTAACAGAACAAACTGTTTATTGTAAGCGCTTTCGGCTAGAAAATACCCAGCCTTCATCAGACAAAACAGTTTTCAAAAAACACAAACAGGTTCTTTTATACTGAATTAAACAGTCCTAATTAATTAACTAACAAATTAAACCCTTAAAGCAACAGGTTCACTTCTCTAATAAGCAATGTGAAAAAAGTTTAAAACACTGGCGAAAATTCTATGTTATAGCTCTTGCAAATAAGAAACAATAATAAATTTAAACCCATAATAAATGAATATTATTATTATAATATGATCTAAT
>NC_056740.1:434700571-434720571 GCF_019279795.1 Protopterus annectens | reverse complement strand
TATACCAACTCTGAGACCGCACTTCAGTGCAGAAAAGGGAAATTTTTCCATTCTGCGTGTACGGAGCCATTGTCTTTCACCTTCGAACTTTTCAAAGTTCGATCATATGGTGTCAACCATATGACATTCGAACTTTGAAACGTTCGATAATTTAATAGGGACCCTCCACACGAATATCCAGGGTCATGAAAGAACTTTGTGGTCTAGCACAGTTTACTTTGGTACCCATTTGCATTGAGCCCTGCTCATGCAAAAGAAGTGTTATAGACTGGACCCTGTGTACTGCACCTGTGAATATTACAGTGGCACAAATACAGGTTAACTGTCTTAGTGACTGCTTACCAGCTGTTGCCATGACAAGTAAATACAGTCTTGAAACTTGTCATGCTTGAGACTGTGATAATAGATGTTGGTCCTTTGTTACTTATCTAACTGTTGCCGAAGCTTTGCACCAATTAATAGAGCCCTGTTAAATATCAGTGTCAAGGTGGTCCCTCAAAAGTTACAGGATAAAACACTTGTCCACACCATAGCTGTCACCAGATATGAAGCATGCCATGAGCTGTAAGGATTCTCTTTACAAACAGTACCTCATTGTTGGACTTTGTCTCCTTGCAGAACAAGGACCTGAGCACACCTCTAAAGTTCTCATCAAAAACTTCTTTGATCCAGAAATAAGGTCTGCTACCCCCTAGGAGTACTGGAAGTTTGACCGTTGGCTAATCCACTTGAGAGGAAAATAACCAGTTCCTCATTCTTGTTGCTTGCTCGCATGAGAGTGCAGCCTTATTTATGACCCACTTCTTGAGGTCATTGCCTGACATCTGGTGGATGACCTCTTTCACTCCATTATTACTACAGTTGTTAACATTATCATTACTTAAATGAGTAATAACCTGTTTTGTAAATTAAGAAGTTAACGAATTGAAACAGAAAATTAATGAAATTTGATTTAGGATGTAGTGAGGTTAGGGTGAAATCAAAAGAAAGCTAAAGAACAATCTTGCCTGAAGTAGGATTTTAAATAGACCACATTAAAAAGGTAAGTTTCCTGAAAGAATTCTCAGTGTTGTATATTCTCATCTCAGAAGAAATCCTGTACCAGAGTACTGATGAATGATGGGAAAAGGAAATGCTAGTACCAGAGTACTGATGAATGATGGGAAAAGGAAATGCTAGTACCAGAGTACTGATGAATGATGGGAAAAGGAAATGCTAGTACCAGAGTACTGAAGAATGATGGGAAAAGGAAATGCTAGTACCAGAGTACTGAAGAATGATGGGAAAAGGAAAAAACTAGTACCAGAGTACTGAAGAATGATGGGAAAAGGAAATGCTAGTACCAGAGTACTGAAGAATGATGGGAAAAGGAAATGATAGCACCAGTGTACTAAAGAATGCTGGGAAAAGTAAATGGTACCTGGGGGTTAAAGGAACAGTCAGCAATTCACAGTCTGATTATCTGAGTATAATTGTTGAGGCATAGAACATCGGTAAATATTTAAGGTAGGTTGGACAGACATTGTGGATGGCCCCATGGTTAAAGCTTGTATTTTGAAAACTAGTCTAGTAGTGACAGGCAGCCAGTGGAAATATTGAAAGAGAGGACTGCTTTGACAAAAAAATGTGTTTCTGATTAACAAACTACAGTAAACTCTCAGTTAACCAGAACTCAAGCAACCGTCACTCTCAAGCAACCAGAAACAAAACTATTGAACTATAGTACAATTTTCAGGTGTTGCACTTTGTTTCCCCCCTGCAAAAACACACCTTATGTTTTTAAAGTTTATCCGGTACTTACCAATCCCCATGGGTGCCAGTTAACTGAGAGTTTACCGTGCATAATGTATTCTATATCTTTTGAAGTTGAGACTGAAATTGGGGCCAGATTAACCAATTAAAGTCCAGTGCCATGAAGGCTTGAATCTCACTGGCCAGATTTGTGAGTTGTAAGAGGTTTTGAATATAGAAAATGTCATTTAAATGGTAGTAGGAGCCTTTTTTTATACAAAAGCTAACACTTGTGCCTTGAGTCTTTATTATTTGCCTGTGATCACAGCTAAAATCACACACTTAACTGGTAAATTTTAATTTATTCCTGTTACAGGTTATATCTGAAATAGTTGAGAAAAGTGAAAGGGATAAACAGTGACATGTACAAACAGCACTGCTGTCTTCTCAGTGCTAAGCCTAAGTCTGTTTTCTGATATCTGTTCAGAGATATATTCAAGACAGTCTGTAAACTTGGAAAAGGTTCATTTTTTGTTCAAAAGAGAGAGAGAGTACAGTTGTGTAAAATCTTGCCATAACAGTAGATGTCCTTTTCTTCTCTGTTGCAGTATTCGTTACAGAAGGGATGTCCTGCTGTAGGCAGACCATCACTCAGCCAGGATAAATAAGCTTACAAGAGATCTTGTTTGCACTGTATGTCACATTTCTCCTGCCTGCACAGAACATAGGGCATGAAAGGGACGTGCAGATGCAATTACCTAGAACTGAATTGCCTCAGAAGAGAACATTCATTAAAGGACAAAGGAGTCCATGCACATCCAGAAGGAAAAATACAGAGTAAATAAGAGGGTGGCGGAGGGAGGCAGCGAATACTGCAGCAGTGAAGAGAAGGACATGTGCTGTTATGGTAAGATTTTATACAGCTGTACTATTTTCTTCTATATCACTGTTGCAGTACTCTAAACAGAAGGGAGAGTAGAAAGGCTCAAGAAACAGAGTGGGAGGTGGAAGGCTGGAAAGAGCCCTCAACAAACCCACGTAAAATGGTTTTAGCAAAACCTGCTCTGGCCCTAGAAACCATATCCAACTTAAAATGCTTAGTAAAGGTCTGCACTGAAGACCAAGTAGCAGTTTCAAGGATGGAATTGGTGTCCAACCCCTTGAAGAAGGCACCAGAAGAGGGAGCAGCCCCAGCAGAATGAATTCTAACAGAAGCAGACAGAGATCTGCCATGAAAAGAATCACAAAAGGAAATGGCCTTAGATATCCAGGAGGAGAGGGTATGCCAAACCCAAAGACCTAGGATGAAAGGAACAAAAAGCTGGTCAGCCTTATGAATAGTCCTAGTTTTATTCAAATATACTTGAGTTTTCTGTGCATATCCAAGGTCCTGTCAGTGGCAGACTGAGGAGAAGGGAAAAAGGAAGGGAGTTGACTGATTCAAGGACAACTCTGAGCTGAGGGCAGACAAACAGAAATGGCTGACAAATGGCCTTCACAGAAGAATAAGCCAAGACAGAATGGAACAACACACACAAATAAGAGAAGACCAGGGGATCCCCACTGAGAATGGGTCCTGGTTACTAGCGTGGCACCAGACCAGAAATCTTTTCCATTTGGACATATAAGATTTTCTGGTTGAGGGTTTCCTTGCTTCCTGTAAATCCTTGAGCATGTCCTCAGAAAAGAGGTGCCTGAAAGGGATCCAAACCCTATCACCCACGATGTCAGTTGCAGAGTGGACAAGTGGGGATGGATGAGAGACCCCCTTGTCCTATGTGAGGCAGTCCAACTGGTGAGGTAACATGTGAGGATTGCGTCTGGACAGATGCATTAAGAGGGGGAACCAGTGCTGGCTCAGTCAAAAGGATGTCACTAGCAAGATTTTTGGGGAGTCTAGCTGAATCTTCTGCAGGACTCAAGGAAGTAGAGGAAGATGAGGTAAAGCATAAAGAAACTTCCCCTTCCAAGGAAGGGAAAGGCCATCTATCTTCCAGGCTAGATGGCAAGACACTCTGGAACAGAAGTGAGGAAGCTGTCTGTTCAGAGGGGAGGCAAAAAAATCTAACCTGAGGAATACCCCACCAATGGACACTGTCCAGAAACATGCCTCTGTGAAGCATCCATTAGTGAGCCTGTGCTTTGGACCTGCTCAGAGAGTCTGACACAAGATTGTGCTCTGAAGGAGTATGCACTGCCTGAAGTGTTAACTGATGACTGAGAGCCACTTCCCAAGCCTAAAGCACCATCCTGCAGAGTAGGTAAGATTTTGTGACGCCTGCTTGCTGACATGCAGCATCACTGTAATGTTGTCTGTGTACACATTTAAGGGGCTCAGAGAGAACATGGAGTGAAAAGCCTGAAGGACTAGAATCAGAGCCGTCATCTGTTTGATGTTGACATGGTCTGACTTCTGATGGGAAGGCCAAAGACTCTGAACTTTCAGGCAACTAAGAGATGCGCCCCACCCCATGTCTGAGGAATAAGTGAACAGCTCCTGAGAAGGGACTGGAGGCTGAAAGGGCTGGCCTGGGTTGAGAGCAAACTGTTGAATCCACCACATGAATTCCTTTTTGAGACAGTGAAGGAGAGGTACACTGAAACTCAGAAGGTGATGATGCTACAGCTAAACCAACTTTAGGTACCATTGAAGCTTCCACATATGCAGTCTGGCAAGAGAAAGCATTGAAATAGAAGAGGCCATGAATCCTAGGGTCCAAAGAAACTCCCTGGCTGGCATCGTGGTCAGAGCAAGAATTGACTTAAAGAAGGCTGTGAACACCAATACTTTTAGAGGCAGAAGAAAAGCCAATATTGGCACTGTCTGAGTCCTGCATCTCACATACACATGATCCCGAGAGGCAGTCAGGAGTCAGGACGGACTTTTGGAAGTTGATAGTAAGCCCCAGACTGTGAAGAAGAGAGATGGTGAACTGCAGATCCTGCAACAGTCGACTGGGAGAAGGCACACTGAAGCAGCAGGTTGTCCAGATAAGGAAAAATCTGAATGCCTTGGAGCCTACAGAAGGCAATCACAAGAACTAGGCATTTTGTGAATACCCTTGGGAAAGTAGAGGCCAAAGGGCAAAGCAGAGAACTGAAAATGAGAGGAATACACAGAGAAACATAAAAACGTCCTGAAGAGAGGCTGAATAAGGATATGAAGATACTCGTCGTTAAGATCCAAGGACACCAGAAAAGCCCAGGGTAATAAAAGTGGAAACTAGTTTGAAGAGTAAGCATCTGAAAAGAAGGGATCTTGAGAAAGGTGTTGAGCTGGGTGATATCCAAAATAGGTCTCCAAGAGCCTTCCTTTCAAGGAACTGGGAACACCGTTGTATAAAAACCTCTTCCCACTTGGGAAGGTGGGACAGGTTGAATGGTCCCTTGGTTCAATACAGACCCTAGAACGTCCGGGAAATGAGGAAGTTGCTGTAGAGGTGGTTGAGGAATATCACAAAAAGGAGGTGGAGATTTCCATAACATGAAGTAACCCTGATGGATGATAAGAAAGAACCCAAGAGTCATGAGACACCAATTTGGAAGAAAAAGCGAGAGCCAAATGGACAAAAGAACCTGTGCTAAAGGCAGGGGAGGCAAATTGTCAAAGAGAAGCAGGCTTATCAGATAAAAGAGGCTTTTGGGCCACAGAAATCTGAGAAGCCTTAGCAGAAGGGGCTCTATTCCCAACCTTCATGCCCATAGAGGCCTGGTGAAGTTGCCTGCGAACAAAAGCAGATCTAGAATGATAATTCCTCTGGAACTTAGGTATAGGAGAGACAAAATGTGTTTAAGGTCTTACAAGGCATTGCCTTTCTGTTGAAGAGACTTAAACATGTCAGCAGCAGAAGCAGTCCCAAAAAGATGAGTGTTATCCAACAGACCATCCAACAACTTGGACATAATGTTCTCAGGAAGACACTGGAGATGAAGCCAAGAATAATGCCTCATGATGGATCCAAAAGCCTAGAGGAGGTGTCAGGAGCATCCTAGCTACACTTAATAGAGTGGCGAGCCACTTGAGAAGCAGAACCTATAGAAGATAAGGTAGAGGATTTGCCATCAGAATCAGGGAGAGCAGAGATAACCTGACAAGCCTGATTAATCAAGGACAGAGCATATCTGGTCATGTAAGTCTGGTAGTTAATAGCCCTAAAGGCCAAAGTAGAAGCAATGTAAACTTTCTTGCCAGTCCTATCCATTGCCCTGCTTTCCTTATCAGATGGCAAAAGTTTGGAAGAGGGCAAACGTTTAGAAGGTTTTCAGAAGAGACTGACACCACAACAGGATCAGTAGAAGGACATTTAAATAAAAATAGACAATCCTCAGGAACCTTCTAGAACTTGTCAGGTTTCTTAGGAGCAGGAGGCTGAGAATCAGGAGACTTGAAAGCAACAATGAAAGTGTCTAACAAGCAGCCAACACAGGATGAACTTCTGATGGTTTAGGAGCATCCACCTGAAGCAACTCATAATATCTTCTCTGAATATCGGACACTTGAGAATCCCACTTAAAGAATTCCATCTTATCAATTGTGCCCCTAAAGGACAATTCCTGGAAAATGAGACTCAGGGTTAACAGGCTCCTATTCATCAGAACCATAAGGCTAAGGTAAAAGCATCTGTGAAGAATAGGACAAAGAACCCTCACCAGACAGGGAATCTATTCCCTAAACAATTTAGAAGGGGTAGAGGCCCAAGGAGGAGCGGGTACTGAAACCCCTTGAGGAGGCTTTAGAGCTATTAAGACAGAGAACAAACTGTGAGTAAACTCTTGCTATTCCCCCTGAAGATCCATAGGACAAACCAAATCATGCTTCAGTTTTTTTTCTTTTCTTAGAAGGGACATCAGTCATAACAAATATCAGCGATTACAACCCTTGGTGAGATTCAAGAATAGAACCCGAACTTTCTCCCTAACTAATAACTCTAATATCTGCAGAACCCTCTAGGACCCTCTGAGATAATCAACCGTGGTTCCCACTTGATATCCAGAGCAGATGCCTGTAAAACCTCAGAGGATGTGAGAAAAGATGGATCTATGCCGGCCTTCAGCAGGGTCACTGCAGAAGAATCTGACGTAAACACCAAATGACCTACAGCATTGTTATCTGCTTCTAGAGGGACGTCCGGTGAAGGCTGGACAGCTAAAGAATCTGGCTGAGACTTCTTGGCCTTCTTCTTACTTAGAGGGAGTATCTTGGGGTTAAAGGATTCCACATTGGTACCCTGGGCTAACTGTCTAAGCCATTGGTTTTCACGATAAATGGCCAGGGAAGACAAATGGCTTCTGAGTGACTTGGGCGCAAACACCTTACAGATACCATAACAGGTGTAGTCATGGGAAGCACCCAAACAAAAAAAGTTACTGTTCGTGATGATCCTTATGGAAAGTCTGCCTCCCACACTGACATTTTCCCTTCTTGCTTGACATGAACTCGAGATGGTAATATAAAATACAAGACCAAGAAAATAAAATAAAAATAACCTCAATGGGGCACTTATTTGGTGTTGCGAAATATTCAGTACAGCAACAAAGCAGTCAAACCAACTGACAAAAACGGCATTTGAACTGGCAGCAAAAGAAGTTGTAGGTGGTTGAGTCCATATGTCTCTTTCATACCCTACGTTCTGTGTTGGGAGCATAAATGTGACGTACTGTGAAAACGATTCCTTTTAAACTTATTTATACTGGCTGAGTGATGGGCTGGCCAGAGAGGTTCATCCCTTCTGTAGCAAATACTGCAACAGTGACACAGAGGGACATTAATCTTTGACGTCTGCTCTATTGAAGTGCAGCTCTATCCAAAAATCAGGAACCATTTAAATTTACAGTACAGCAAACAATTAAAATGACAACAGAGCAAAGGGAAATAAACACAGTATAAAGCAAATAAATAATGAACCATTAGTAAATTAACATAATGAAGTAATGCTGTTAATGGAAAGACCATAAGTAGCCAAACACACTTTAGTTGTAAGCCAGCTCAGAATGGTGTGTGTTAAGTGCATGCTTAAAGATGGAAAAGGTTGTGACTCCCTCAGCCAGCCAGATAGCAAATTGGAGCAAAAAGGACCTTAATAATTAAAACCCAGGTACCAGAAGACTCAAAGAAAATGAAGGAACTTATACCCTGCATATGGGGGAGGGTAAAAGTCATGCAGGGTTAGATAGACCAACACTAGAACTTTAGAAATAATTTGCTGTTTGATGGCAACCACTGCAAACCACAGAACAGGTGTACTATGTTAAAATTAAATGTCCCGTTTAGTAGCTGAGCTGTGGTGTTTCACACAAGCTACAAAGGAGCAAGTCACATGTTGGGAGGCCCCAAGCTATGGGGCATTGTAGTAGTCCAGCTGGGAGGAAACAGGTGCATGCAGCACTGTGTGGAGGTCAGGAGACAGAACAAGATGCCTGGTCAAAGACAGATTCCAAAATGAAAACGGGAAGACTTAACGGCTGAAATGTGGTCCTTCAATTGTCACCCCCTAGATCATGTATCATTGACACAGAGCTCATCTTGTCTCCACTGTAAAAAATATTGGGGGCAAGACCAGCAAAGAAGAATCCTTAAGAGTTGCATGAATAGCCATTGCCACCAGGTTGGGTGTGTTAAGCCTTCAGCTGATTGCTGACCATCCAAACTTGGACGTACTCCAAGTCACTTGGTAAATGGTTTAAATAAGACATAGAATCCTAGGAGGGCAAAAGGTAAAGCTCTGTGTCATCTTTATAAAAATGGTATTGTAAACCTCTTGATTGAACAAACAGTGACTCCTAACTGTAATATGTGTATAGTGAAAAAAGAGGATCACAGATGAAGCCCTCCATCCACCAGTGGATGGGAAGAAGAAGAGTTTACTCCAGATCACACTCTCTGGGTGCACACAGAAATGTAGGAGGAAAAGTAATGTAGGACAAAAAGCTGAAACCAGAACAGTAATTCTCAGATCAGTCAAAATGGAATGATTAGCTGTGCCAAATGTGAGTGAGAGATCCAGAACCTTTAATTATGTGCACTAAACTAGCAGGGTTAGTGGAAGTGATTCTTATTTGCATTGTAGTCTCTTAGTGTTCTTCCCCTCTTAATTTTGCAGAACTCCAGATGCTGGAGATGCCAAGACTTATGCTGCAGGCCCCACTTCCTGTATCCCACAATGCATGTCTTCCTTCTTTTTTTGTTTTCCATCATGAATGTCCTAGTATACATTGGAAGGACCCATATTTTCCTTTCTTGAAATATGACAAATTATGGGCTTTGGTTATTTTGATTACGATTAAGGTGATTCATTCTCTTTTCTCTTGTTTTATTAGTAGTATCTGTTACTGTTTTCAACCTTTGTTTAAAAGTTTGTTTTTCTAAATCATTTTTACTTATTTTGACAACAAAGAGTGGATGATCTGAAACATATAACAAACTTAGTATAAACAACTGGATAAAGAAAATGTTAAGAAAACTTATAAAACCATAAAACTCTTCAGAAGTATCCATCCCAAGTCTTTACCAGAATTCTTTATATACATGATAGCAACAATATCACCTATTACAGTTCATATATTAATGAATTTATAGTAGAAGAGGTTTGACAGAACAATACACAAAACATCCCCTAATCTGTAAATTCCTTTCAAACCAACTGCAAATGAAGTATTGAATATTATAAAGCAGATAAAAAAAACTGGAGGTATGATCTTTGGAAAACAGAACATTATTTATTTATTTTATTTTTACATTTGTTAACTGGGTTAGTCTGTTTGGGTTCTTAGAAGCCCTTTTTCAGCAGAGACCCAAGGAGAAAAGCTCCCAAAAAAAGTTTAAGTAAACAAATAGTAAGAATAAAGATAAACACAGATCACATTTTAAGTATACATACTTCTGAAGTAATTACATAACATGCAATAAAGGAATGTATAGAATGGACAGAAATACAATACAATACATATATGGAAATTTTCACTTAGTATGGCAAGAAACTAAGCAGAACTATGGTAGAAATAAGTGGCATTCATGGGAACAATGCATGCAGAATTTATTATTTATTTATTTATTTATCCTTAGATGACCAGGTGTGTCCTAGGCTAGTGACCTCTTTTCAGGGGAGCCCCAAGGTGGTATTTATACTATTAGGGGAAATTTGACCAGGACATCAGGGAACTTCTACTGTTTTGACAGGTGACATGGGGCCTTTTACTTCCACCTGAGCTACTTCCAACTCCAGCAGATGGGAACTCAGTTTAATATCTCATCTGAAAGGCAACACACCCAGGAGTGCAACATCCCCCTAATATTGCACTGCAGTGTCAACAATCCATTCACCTCGAGAATAATGCTCAGAAGGAATGAAATTTAAGGGAAGGCAAGACTTGAGAAATTTATATAATGTTGGAGTTAATGATAATTGTTAAAAAAGGAAACACATGAGTTTAATGCATATAGTTAATAAAACATGTTTAAAGTGAGTTTTTTTTCTATAACTGTAGGTGTATCCACGTCATTGTTCAATGTGTGAAGTTAATAAAAGTGTTTAAAAATTACATAAAAAAATAGAAAGCAACAAGCTCTAACACTATTCCCAACTAAGCTTGTATCGCCTAAGGAAATACTCTAGTGAATTGTTCAGGAACCTTAGTCCAATGAGCTTTGCTTAATTGGTACATTAAGGTAAATATTTACACTGAAAAAAGTATACCGAAGTGATACCAACTTCCAGATCACCGAATTATAAAAATCAATTGGAAAGTCATTAGGACCCCCTACATTACACCACAGCTTCCTCTAGTGTAATAGTGCTGTGCCCCTATCCTCCCCCTGCTCTGCAAATCTCTTTCCTCACTGTTTTATACAGATGTCCAGAACATTCCCTAAAACTTCTTGCAAATTTCTTACAGCCCCCATGTGTACAGGTTTGACTACAGGTCTATATCATATGAGCGAATCGCACAAATTGCGAACGCTCATAATATTGAATGTACAGGACCTCGAAGTGCTTTTTCTGAGATTGCGGTACAGTGAAAATGGGAAATTTTCCCTTTCCTTACTGAAGTGCAATCTCGGAGTTGGAAGATATATTTATGGGGCACAACCCCCCACAATAGGAACTTCAAGGTCTGGTACGTTCGAGATTATGAGCATTCGCAATTTGTGCGATTCGCTCATATGATATAGACCCTTCACAAACCCTTCACCCTACCTCACACACCCCTATACCTTCTTCTTCTCTTTTGGCTGTTCCCATTAGGAGTTGCCACAGCGGATCATCTGTTTCCATTTATTCCTGTCCTCTGCATCTTGCTGTGTCACACCAACCACCTGCATGTCCTCTCTCACCACATACATAAACCTTATCGTAGGCCTTCCTCTTCTCCTCTTACTTGGCAGCTCAATCCTTAGCATCCTTTTCCCAATATACTCTGCATCCCTCCTCAGCACATGTCCAAACCAACGTAATCTCGTCTCTCTGGCTTTGTCTCCAAACCGTCCAACCTGAGCTGACCCTCTAATATACTGATTACTAATCCTGTCCATCCTCATCACACCCCTATACCTACCACAGAATATTCCAAAT
This sequence comes from Protopterus annectens, assembly GCF_019279795.1. Taxonomy (NCBI): domain Eukaryota; kingdom Metazoa; phylum Chordata; order Ceratodontiformes; family Protopteridae; genus Protopterus; species Protopterus annectens. The sequence continues at coordinate 434,709,271 of NC_056740.1, read as the reverse complement.
CAAACCCACTACAGTCATCCACCTTCTTTAAAACAATTCACCCAGTAATTATCAATATCCTCTTTTCTGCAGACCTCAACCCCCATCTTCCTTAATTTAAGCTCCTTTATGAAAGCTGTGCCTACCCTTTCATGCACCAGCTTTTACCCTCTTAATTGCACTGGTAAGTTCCCACCACATTTCAAGGTTCAACTTTCATCCCCACCATCCTAGACATACATGCTGCTCCTTCGGAGCTGGACACTGTGGGTCCTTGGGTACCTTGTCTTGGCCTTCCAGTGCTCCTCTCCACAGAGTGAATCTTTGACAATGAAGGCCATCTCTTAACCCAGCAGACTCCATCTTTGTGCCTAACCCAGATGTCATGCAACCCTTTCTTCTATAAGTTCCTTCCTATATTCCCTACTCCTACTGGCCTCAGAATCTTACTCTGCTTTTCATTCAGTTTCGCACATCCTAGCCCTCCTTCTCCTGGCTGCGTATTAAAATAGTACCACAAGCCAGACATCTGCCAGTGTTCATGTCAGTCCACCATCTGCCTATCCCTGCACCTAGTAACAAGGCCATGATCCTTGCTGGAGTCCTTCATATCTGCTCCAACTAAATATCCCTAACATCAAATTTGGAGTCTGCTTCCATTAGGCCTGCCTTACATCCTCCTATATTTTTCCACCACAAATTGTAAAATAGTAATAATGTTTTCACCATTAACTTACATCAGACACTACTACTCCTCTCTCTGACATATGTATGTATCTTAAACTTTCCATCCCCACAGTATACAGTGGATATAAAAAGTGTACACACCCCTGTTAAAATGCCATTTTTTGTGATGTAAAAAAATGAGACCACAATAAATCATTTCAAAACTTTTCTCACCTTCAATGTGACCTATAACTTGTACAATTCAATTGAAAAACAAATAAATCTGTTAGGGGAAACATAAAAAATAAAAAGTGTGCAATAAGCTGGTTGCATAAGTGTGCACACCCTTAAACTAATACTTTGTTGAAGCACCTTTTGATTTAATTACAGCATTCAGTCTTCTTGGGTACACATCTGCCATCAATTAAAGAGACTCTGATTAACCCCGAATAAAGGTCAGCTGTCATAGTAGGATTTTCCTGACATTTACTCAGTTGCCTGCTACTGCAAAAGCCATGGTTTGTACAGAGCTTACAAAGCATCAAAGGGATCTCTTTGTTGAAAGGTATCAGTCAGGAGAAGGGTACAAAAAATTTCCACAGCATTGAATATACCATGGAACAAATTGAAGACAGCCATCAAAAAGTGGAGAAAATATGGGACAACAGTGATGTTGCAAAGAACTGGATGTCCCTCCAAAACTGATAAAAACACAAGATGAAAACTATTCAGGGAGGCTGCCAAGAGACCTACAGCAACACTGAAGGAGCTGCAGGAATTTCTGACAAGTACTAGTTGTGTACTATATGTGACAGCAATCTCCCGTATTCTCCATATGTCTGGACTATGGTGTAGGGTTGCAAAACGGAAGCCTTTTCTTACATAGAAAAACATCCAGGCCCGGCTAAAATTTGCAAAACAATACGTCAAGTCTCCCAAAAGCATGTGGGAAAATGTGTTAGGGTCTGATGAGACCAAGGTTGAACTTTTTAGCCACAATTCCAAAAGATATGTTTGGCGCAAAAAATCCCCACTTTGCATCACCAAAAGAACACCATCCCCACGGTGAAGCATGGTGGTGGCAGTATCATGTTTTGGAGTTGCTTTTCTTCAGCTGGAACTGGGCTTTAGTCAAGATGGAGGGAATTATGAACAGTTCCAAATACCAGTAACCTTTGGCCCAAAACCTTCAGGCGTCTGCTAGAAAGATGAAGATGAAGAGAAATTTCACCTTTCAACATGAGACTGTCACCATACATCCAGATCAACAAAAGAATGGCTTCACCAGAAGAAAATTAAAGTTTTGGAATGGCCCAGCCAGATCCCAGACCTAAAGCCAATGGAAAATCTGTGAGGTGACCTGAAGAATGTTGTGCACAAGAGATGCCCTCCCAATCTGACAGATTTGGAGCACTTTTGCAAGGAAGAGTGGGCAAATATTGCCAAGTCAAGATGTGCCATGCTGATAGACTCCTACCCAAGAAGACTGATTACTGTAATTAAATCAAAAGGTGCTTCAACAAAGTATTAATTTAAGGGTGTGCACCCTTATGCAACCAGATTATTGTATATTTTTTAATTTTTATATTTTTTCACCTAACAGATTTGTTTTTTAATTGAATTGTACAGGTTATAGGTCACATTAAAGATGGGAAAAGTTTTGAAATGATTTATTGTGATCTCATTTTTTTATATCACAAAAACCTGACATTTTAACAGGGGTGTGTACACTTTTTATATCCACTGTATATAACTTGCCAGTACACTAAAGCAAAAGCAGTAAGTAACCCATATAGCTCTACCCCCTTCCTCCTGTAGGTTAACCCTGTAGTCCTCGCTGTTATGTAGATGAACCCCATTTGTTCAGTAATGCATTTCAAGGACTGCAGTGTAAGCAGCTTCTTATTATCATGAAGTCCTGCTCACAACTCCTCTGTACATCTCTACATGTGAATTTAGACACAGTCTGTGCAAGTAATATTGCCATTCATACAGGCCCTTCACCACTTACTACCACGTAGTTGGGCCATATATGTTCAGTAATATTCCTTTTGTTCACGTATTTCCTACAAATTCTAACTGAATATAAATGTTAATTTAGTACTACATTAACGCACTGTCTCAACGATTCCTCGACTTCATCAGTTCTAATGCACTAGACAAGCTTGTGTCATCCCCCATAATGGGAGATAGCATTCTGAGCTTGGTTCTCACCAACATGGGTGACCACTGTGCCACTCCCATAGTATGTCCTTCTCTGGTTAGATCAGATCATCGGACTGTCTCATTCAAAGTTTCTATCCCACCCAACCCCCCCAGCTGAAATCAAGGTAAAAAACTTCTCAAAAGCTGACTACAACCTCCTAAGGGAGGGTATCTGTAGCTTCACAGCACCCCCCCCCCGAGGATGCAGACACTATGCTGAACAGTATGCCAATGCAGTTTACAGGCACCTATACAACTGCATGGACTCAGCCACACCCAATAGAACTAAAACCGGCTCCTCAAAGAAACACAAACATGTTTGGTGGACATCCTCAATCAACAGGCTTTACAACAAAAGGAAGAAACTGTTGTCCAAGGGTAAAAGGGAACAAATTCCAAACTGGAAGAACTCCCTCCTTAGCCTCAACAAGCAAATTAGATCACAAGTGAAAACCTCCAAGACTAATTATGAATCAAAACTAGCTTCCATAACAATAGGAGACCATATAGTATTCTTCAGTTACATCAGGAACCTCTGTGGCAAAGCCCAGGTTTGTTCTGAATTAGTACTTAATGGTATCACTTTCACTGATCCTGTTGACATAGCCAACCTGCTAGCAGATAGGTTCAGTGCAAACTTCACCCCCCTGTCCCCCCCTCAAAGGCCCTTTCGACATCCCTGATACTTGTCCCACATCTCACATCTCCGTAGATCAAGTGTTACAGGCCCTATCCAAGGCAAAAAACACATCTTCCATGGGACCTGATAGTATCCCAGGATGTATTCTGCACCATCTCCAGCAAGAACTGGCTTCGCCATTGAGTACCCTATTCAACCACAGCCTAAGTACAGGCTTCATTCCAGCAGAGTGGAGAACCGCCATTGTCAACCCCTTGCACAAAGGTGGTGCCACTAGTGACCCTGGAAATTATCGCCCCATTAGCTTGACAAGTCTGATCTGTAAAGCCATGGAGAGTATTATTATGAATCTCATAAACAAAGACATAGGCAATCTCCAAGCACTTGACCCCACCCAGTTTGGATTCATCAGGGGTAGATCTTGCCTGTTGAACCTGGTCGACTTCTTTGAGACTGTCACCAAGGCCCTGGATGAGGGGAAAGTCAGTACATACAGCTTATCTTGATTTGGCCAAGGCCTTTGACACAATCCACCACTCGGGCATCATTGAAAAACTAACACAGCTTGGCATAAATCCCTATCTCATCAGGTGGGTGGCCAACTGGCTCACCAACAGGACCCTCAAAGTCAAAACAGGCACTTCCACCTCTGATAGCAGACCTGTCACTAGTGGAGCTACCCAGGGATCTGTCCTGGGACACCTACTGTTTGGCATCTGTTTCTTGGAGGTACAGGCAAAGACAGAAGGCCTGTGGCTGACCAAGTTTGCTGACGACTGTAAGTTGGGTGCCTTCATTGACTCCCAAAACAATGTTAACTTACTGCATGTGAGTCTGACAGCAACTAATGACTGGTGCCAAAGTCATGGCCTCAAGCTGAAGGCAAAAAAAATGTATCATCATACCATTTACCAAAAACACGACCCCTACTGATTACCACATCAACAGCAACCCCCTAAGCACACAACCTGCGGTGAGAGACCTGGGCACTCAGGTTGATAACAACCTCACATTCACCCATCAGGTAGCGGCAGTGGTCACAAAAGCCTTTTACTTGGTTCATCTCATAAATAAAGGGATTGCATCCAGAAAAAAGGAGGTTATTACCTTTGTATACTCCTCCCTCATTAGACCAATAATCGAGTATAATGCCCCATTTTGTATTTACCTTTCCAAACATCTGCACCAACTGGAAAGGCTACAGAAATACCTCAAAAAGAGAATCCATGGGCTCCAACACCTGTCCTATGCAGACAGGCTCAAATTACTATCACTGTACTCGGTATTGTACAGATTGCTCGGGGGTTACTTGTGTCTTGCCTACAAGGCAGTCTTGGACCCTGCCCTACTAGAAATGTTCCATATCTGTAAGTCCAACTCCTCACACACTACCCGCTCAAAAGGCCTGAACCTAATATGTGACATTAACAAAACCTGCTGGAGAGACAGGTTTGTCTCCCAGAGGCTGCCCTGTCTCTGGATTAGACTTCCCATATACTTCAAACAGAGCACCTTGGTGACCGTCTTCAAACGTAACCTTGAGGAGTGGATGGGAAACCATAAATTTGTCCCAAGAGTTCCACCTGTGTCCCTCACTGACAGGGGCAACAGGTGCTGACTGAGGTTTCTTTTGGAGGATAAACTTTTGGTTAGGCTTGTAAGTGCCCCAGGGCCATTAGCATAGTAACCACCTATGATCCTATGATCTGTGAATCATTACCCAAACAAATTCACAAACCCACCCACACTGCCCCAGCATATGTACTGTACCGTACCCAAGCCCCTTCAAATAAATGCACAGATACAATATTCCATTTTCCTAAAGATTTAGTCTGAAAGGAGCCTTTTCATGCCATAAATTGGCCAGTGTTCATTGCAAAGATAAAACAAAAACATCTGTGTATTTAACTCTATCAGATGTACAGCATTTATTTGTAAAACATTAAAGCTAAGCAGTCCAGCTCCAAAAAAGCCTATGGCTTGCTCTGTGGAAATCCCGTACAAATAGACACAGTACTTTTACTTAGCAAATAGTCCCATAAGCACTTTTGGTTGCAATAAACTGATCGTCGTCCATTTTCACTGCATAGAAAATCCGACCCTTCCTCCAGTCTCATCTCCAGTGCTTATCTGGTTCCTTATCTTTGGAACATTGTCTCATCTGTCAATATGTCAGTCTCACCTCAGGATTTTCCAACAGTTGCCACAGTTGTCACATAGCAGATCATTCACAACGAGACAACTTCTCCTCTACCATCCATCCTCCAGGCCATATTGCCACGTGAAGAAATAGATACAAAATGAGAAAAACAAATGTCAGACTCAGGAAAGATGCATAGTCCTCTCCTGTAGCTTCCATCCTTACTCACGTCTCAGTTATTAGAGTGCCATTTCTGACGCTTCCTTTCTGACCATAATAGACTTCATCTGTCACAGAGGGTACTCAGACTAACATCACCATGCTGTTAATCTTGCTGAGGCATACCCTCAGTCTCTTCTTCTGAAACAGACCACAGCATTCCAACCCCTTGGATACTTCAGGCACAGGCAGGGGATTTTAGGACCTAAAAAAGAAAAACACCAACTGTCTGCACAGATGATGGCACCACTCCTTACTGGCTCTTCCCTCACTACTGAGGGATGACTTGGATGTAGATCTGTTGCCCCAGGAGGAACAAGTGGACCAACTGAACAGGGAAAGGGAGGATTCGTGGTAGGAAGGGGGACTGGTCACAAAAAAATAGAAATAAAAGGATGCTATGAGTGGAAAACAGTTTAGCAATTCCACCAGTGATTTGCATTTTCATCAAGCTGAAAGATTCTTTCTCCAAAATATGAAAATTGAAACATTTATGGAAGAGGTTTCAGGAGCCTCTTCTGAGTTAATAGAAGAACTCATTAGAGAAGTAGTTTGAACCTTTGGCCTTCTCTGAGTGAATTCAGGTCAGAAGTGTGGAGTACAAGATTAAGGGTATGTTAAATGTGACTAGTGATCATGAAGCCCATCACTGGAGCCGGTGAGGTCTTCCTGATTGCTGCTGAGCCAGATTCTTCTCCAGTTCTGGTTATTTGATCATTTCCACCATTCAGGACAGCCATCTTGCCTGCTATTGATTTTGCTTTATTGGTGACTACTATACAAAGGATAGCGGCCAAGAACTCCCTCCAGAGGACTTGCTTTCTGAAACTAAACATCAGCCGTAAGTTCCTTCAGTGCCTGGTTGACGGGAATAAGAGGACACAGGTTCCCTGTGAAGCCTGCTTTTTTGGGTAGTGGTACAGCCAGCATCAGTTTTTCAGGTCCTCAGTGGTGGTCTTGCAGAGGCTGGTCTTACAGATATCATTTTATCTGTCACTTGTTTTACTGGTGTCAGTTTATTTGACACCTGCTTTGTAGACATCCACCTTGCAGCATATGACACTGCCGCTGACATCTGTTACACATTTGTCAGCCCACCAGGTTTCTGCTGTCAACCACACATGGTCAGGCATTTGAGGTTGTGTGTGTGGTATCATAGAACATATCCAGACAGCACATACATATACACACACGCACACACACATATGTTTGTTTTCCATTATTACAGCACTATCCTATACAGGCATGCAGTCCTATTACCAAGAAAGAACAAATACTAACTCTGTAGCAGGATTGTATTCTTCTCAACCTAGTAATGGTGTCACCATGTGGGGTGGGGGTTGCACAGTAAAGCAGTCTTGTTTAAATGTAAATCAATATTCCTGGTTTGTGTCTTCCTTACTGCAATACATATCCTATATATTTTAACCATTAAAATAAGCAATGTTTTTGTTAAGGTTGTCCTGCAGAACATTACTCTTTTTGAACAGCCATTTCCTTGTATTTAGTTTGGGCTTTCTTTTGTTTCCCCTTAACTTATAATACCACAAACTTGTATCACAAAAGATGACTGCTTTATTAAGTTTAAATATTAGTTCTTTTATTAAGAAGTCGGGAAGGGGGACTGTGGGTACATGAGACACACACACAACTGTACATGCAAGAACACTTGTTCTCCCTTTTTGTAAGAGTGGTGATCAGTCTGCAATGGGTTGTGCCAAAAGCATTTTGCACAAACCAGAGCTGTGTTGTTTCATCAGTGAATTTCTTTAGCAATATGGAGATAACTTATATGAAAGAGGAATAAAGAACCAGCAACCCTTGTATTGTTGCAGATTTTCTTTGGAAATTTTATCAAAAGGGTGCTGTGATGGTTTTGTAACAGCCTGTGTCTTTCTGCACGTTGCATAATCTAGCAGTGAGTTTCTAATATATTCAAGGAGCATCATCCGTTAAGGAAGGTTAAAGAGCATTTCCTAAATGTATTCGTCTTGCACAGATGCCCATTTAAATGGTGGTTAATTGTAATGAACTCTGCAAAAAAAACAGCTGGACATTTTAGGTAAAATATGACATGGAGTAACAACTCATTTAAATTAATTCTTTAAGAAATATTTGAAGGGGATAGCTTTTTACTGAGTCTGTTTATGGATTTTTTTATGCATGTCATATTTTCTTCATGTACAGCTTGTGATATATGTAGCATTATAACATTATTTTAAACTTATTTAGGGTTTGAATATTATTTTCTGTTTTGGTCTAAAGAAAAAAGTGAAGTGAGCTACATCTGAAAAAATATGTAAATCAGTGGTGTGTGTAAAGTCTAAAAAACTGTTTATCATGACAAGTAATTATGAGTTGACAGTATCTAGCCATTTATGGTTTTATTGCTGTCACTTTTCCTTTTACGGAGGAATTACAACTTCATTGGAATAACTGATTTGTAGACATTGTGGCCACTTGTAAGTAGTGCACTGTCATAGCCAAATTGTGTTAGGGAAAGCCCTCGGCTACATTCCTGTAGAAATAAACACATTATAAAACATTACGTTTCTTCTAACTGGTTCAAAAGTTGATATTTACTTTTGAATTAGATAAAATAAGTAAATAAATAACCCATATTTGTTGCACTACAGAGATCTATTTCTTTAGTGAACTGTGACCTGGGACTGGAATTAAAATATAAGGTTTAAGGACCAGATCTCTGCTATATAGGTTCATAGGTGTGTAGTAGGCTAATGGCCCTGGAGCCTTTACAAGCCTAGCCCATAGGATTACCCTGGCATCGTGCCACCTGACCTTAGTTCCCAGTGCCTCTGTCGAGGAAAGCCACTGGAGTGATCCCTGGGGT